>NC_139849.1:13805563-13945563 GCF_963691815.1 Echiichthys vipera | reverse complement strand
GCCCGCCCTGCAGCTTGTCCCTGCGAGTCAGATAAATAGACATTTTCGCTTCCCCAATTAAAAAATTCAGAAGCTGACACTTTGTTTTGTCTGTTTTTTTAAAACCGACTCCACAGATAAAAAGGGGGGCAGTGAACAAGACGCCAAACAGGTTAAAAACACGGGTTAAAACCTTAAAAATCCCTGCCAACCTCCTGCACTCAGTAAAAAGGTGAAACACGTTCTCGGGCAGCCTGCAGAACGGGCACTCGTTCACAACACTGTTGTTAAAAACAGATAAAAAGGCGTTGGTGGCAATGGCCCCGTGTAGAATCCTCCACTGAAGGTCTCCGGTCCTCTTTCTCAGTGGAGGTTTATACAGGGTCCTCCACTGAGGGCTGAGCCCGCCCAGCCTCTCAGTCCAAACACACGGCGCTCTGTCACACAGCCTCCTCATGTTCAAAGTTTTAACACAGTTCATGTACAGAGTCTTGTTTTCTGCTTATTGCAGGCTTAGTTATATTTTGGTGGTGTTCTGTAGTAGGGGGCCGCTGAGCTCTGTGAAATCGGGGCACAGGTGGATCTCCGGGTAGGGGTCGGTCGGATCGGGCTCGGCTTCTCTCCTGCTGCACTTGATGAGGAGGACCTTCTCTCTCGCCGTCAGTCTGTTCCTCCATAGCTCCAGGCTCCTCTGAACCAGCCGGACAGACCGCACCCCCAGCACCGAGCCCAGAGCCCGGCCGTCCGTGAGCGCGGGTCCTGCCACATCCACCAGCTGGCCCAGGCAGACAATCTCGGACCTGCACAGCGCCCCCATCAGCCCAGGCACGGCACTGCAGCAAACATCCAACCTGGCACCACAAACCAGAGGCTCCTTCAACAACCAGTACAGAGAGTTACAGTGTCCGCTCCTTTCACTTCTAAACAGCCCCCAGGATTTAAAAACACCCTGATAAAAAGGAGGTAACCCGCCTAACTTTAAAAATTTAAAATCAGTTAAAAACAGAGCAGCATCCAGCCCCAGGTTGTTGACACGCCTGAGTATACAGCTGGCCACGCCTCTCCACACCAGATCCTCAGGTCCAGTCAGAAACCTCTGAATGAACTGGATCCTGAGGGTGGCTGTTCTGCTGGCCAGGTGGACCAGGCCCTGGCCCCCCTCGTCTCTGGGTAAAAACAACACTGCTTGAGGAACCCAGTGCTTTTTGCTCCAGAAAAACCTCACCATTTTTGCCTGTATTTGAGCAATGAGCCCTGAGGGAGGGTCCAGACAGGCGAGCCGGTGCCACAGTAGAGAGGCCACCAGGTTATTTAAAACAAGGACCCTCCCTCGAAAGGACATCTGAGCGTGGAGCCACCTCCACTTAGCCAGTTTGCTGTCGACTTTCTCTACAATGTTTTCCCAGTTCTTTTTTTCTGTACTGCTGTTCCCGATGTGCACGCCTAGATAATTCAATCCTCCTCTTCCCCAAGTCAGGCTTTGAGGGAGAACGGGGAGGCCCTCCCGCCACTCGCCAACAGCAAGGGCCTCGCTCTTCCCCCAGTTCACCCTCGCAGCCGACACATGAGAAAATTTGTCTATCACATTGTTTAAAACACACACATCTTTTTGATTTCTTATAAAAACAACAACATCATCAGCATAAGCCGATAAAATCACACTACTGCTAAAACCAGGTAAAATCAGGCCTCGAACAGATGACCTTATCTGTTGTAGGAGGGGTTCCAGGGAGAGCGCATAGAGCATCCCCGACAGAGCACAGCCCTGCCGGACACCTCTATGCACCCTAAAAGGAGCACACAAGCTGCCATTCAACTTCAGCACACTGTCAATGTCACTGTACAGCACTTTGATCTTGGCTATGAGACCAGCGCTGAACCCAAACCTCTCCATGACTCCCCAAAGGAAGTCGTGTTCAACGCGGTCAAAAGCCTTTTCTTGATCTAATGAGATCAACCCAGTGTTCATGCCTAATGAACTAGAGACCTCCAAAACATCCCGAATGAGGTAGATATTATCTACCATGAGCCTGCCGGGCACACAGTACGTCTGGTCCCGGTGAACAACCTGCTCCATGGTTCTTCTCAGCCTGCTGGCTAAGACCTTAGACAGGAGCTTGTAATCCGTGCAGAGGAGGGAGACGGGCCGCCAGTTCCTGATGTCTAATAAATTCCCTTTTTTCGGAAGGAGAGTGATGATGGCTCTGCGACACGATAGAGGAAGTGATCCCAACTCCAGGCTTTCGTTAAACACCTCCAGGATGTCCTGGGCCAAGATATTCCAGAAGGCTCTGTAAAATTCCACTGTGAGTCCGTCTATGCCTGGAGCTTTTCTCCCCTGCATACTCTGCAGCGCAGCAAACAGTTCTTCAGTCGTTAATGGGCTGTCAAGCTCCAAATTTGCCTCTCTGGACACGTGAGGAAGTCCTTCGCAGACTTCGTCCATCAGTTCTTTGTTTTCCTTAACCTCACTCTTGAACAAAGAGGCATAGAAACTGACAGCTCTCTCTCTGATCAGGCCCGGCTCCCTCAGCTCCTGTCCTGTCTCAGCCAGCAGGGAGTGGATTTGTCTCCGCTGGCCTTGTTTCTTCTCTAGGCTGAAGAAGAAGCTCGATGGAGCATCCATCTCTGTTATGGATTGAACCCGGGACCGGACTAGTGCACCTTGTACTCTAGTGTCCAGCAGGTTGGCTAAAGTAACCCTTTTAGTCTTGAGGATTTCAATACATCCTCGATCTCCTGTGGACTCGCTCACACACTCGAGATCCACAATATCAGTCTCCAGATCCTTAATAGATCTGGTGATGTCACGTGTGACATTGAGCGTGTGCTGCTGACATAGAAGCTTAATTTGTACTTTGCCATGGTCCCACCACTGCCTCAGACTGACAAACTCTGTTTTTTTCTGTTTAAAATCATTCCAAAAAAAGCTAAAAGCCTCTCTAAAAGATGTATCCACAGTTAAAACAGAGTTAAAATGCCAATAGGCGCTTTTGGGTAAAATGTTCCTGATAAAAACGTCACATAAAACCAACGAATGGTCAGTAAAACCCACCGGTAAAATCTTACACATTTTAATAACACCCACTTTATGTTTAAAAACATAAAAACGATCCAGTCTGGCCAAAGAGATTCGGTTTTCTCTAACGTGGGACCATGTGTACTGTCTGCAGCCCGTGTGCATCCTTCTCCACACGTCCACCAGGCCGCGGGAGGAGACCAGCTGCCTCAGGGCACGCTGGGATACTGGATGAGGCTCTGCATGGTTGCGATCTAAAATCTCATTTTCAGTACAGTTAAAATCCCCCCCCACGAATAAATAATCCTCCGAGTCACAGCTGCTTAAAACATCATTCACTGTTTCAAAGAAGCGCTTCCTCTCTGTACCGTTGTTGGGAGCATAGATGTTGATAAAAACCACGTTAAAATGTTCAAAACCAGCTTTAACTAAAAGACACCTCCCCTCAACGACATGTGTGACCTCCAGAGAGGTCGGAGTGAACCTTTTAGAGAGCAGGAGGCCCACTCCTCCACTGAGGGTGGTGTTATGGCTTAAAATCACTGATCCTTCCCATTCCCTGCTCCAGTCGGCCTCATTCCCGACATCGCTGTGTGTTTCTTGGAGAAAGAGGACATCGATGTGTTTTAGTTTAGTCATCTGGAAAACCACTGCCCTCTTTCTCATCTCCCTAGCACCGTTTATATTTAAGCTGCCTACTTTAAAAAGATCCATAATGATGAAGGTGTTAAAAACCAGACTAAAAACAATCAATGAAATAAATAAAAATAAAACCTGTTCCTTCATCGTCATTAAAACCCGAGCTGCTTCCTGACTTTATGGACTAGTTTCTGCAGTCTGAAGACTTCCTGGTCTGTTAAGTCTGACTCCTCTTTGTGTCTTATCACGTGTCTGATGGAGTCATAGAAGCCCTGCAGATCAGGGAAGTGATGCTCCAGGTTTAAGTTTCTCAGACCTTTAGTCTGCTGTAAAAAAGACTTGACTAAGTCTGCAGGATACACCTGAGCAGCAGTCCGCGGAGTGAGCGACAGGACACTGCTGTCAGACACACACCCCTCACTGTCACTGCTGTCACACAGAGCTGTTCTGTTCTCAGCAGCACTCACTCTACCTGCCAGTCGACCAGCTTTTCCACCCGCCTCCACAACCAACATGCTCCTTCTCTTGCTGCGTCGCTTAGGAGGAGCAGGCGCCACCACAGCCTCACTGGCCTCCATCTCCTCAGCTACTGTGTTCCCCTCAGACAGCTCACCTGTCACCTCACCTGTGTCACACAGCTCACCTGTCACCTCACCTGCATCACACACCTCACCTGTCACCTCACCTGTCACCTCACCTGCATCACACACCTCACCTGTCATCTCACCCACTTCACACTGGTCACCATAGACCTTAACCTTTTCAAACAGCTCACCTTTTACTTTACCTGCCCCACTTTGCTCACCTGCAGCCTTGTCTGCCTCCTCCTCACCTGCCTCACCCCCCTCCTCTAGTTCACCTGTTATTTTGTTTCCCTCACCCACTTCACCAGAAACACCGCCTGCCTCTTTCCCTCCACCTGTTTCACCCACACCCGTGTCCACCTCACCTGCCACTTTACCTGAAGAAACACCTGACTCACCATCCTTACCTGTCGCCTCCCTCGTTTCATCTCTTACCTCCGCCCTCTCCCCACTCACCTCAGTGCTCTCTTCATCCTGACTCTGCATCTCCGCCACTTCCTTTTCTGCCGACCCTTGATCTTTATTTTGCCCCGCAGCTCCAGCCCCCCCGCCGATTACCGCGGCCACACGCCGCACCGCCGGTACGGGCCGACCGACGGCAGCGGCAGTAGTGGGCGCCGCGGCAGCGGCCGCCGCCGCCGCCGCCGCCCGCCCCCACACAGGAGCGGACGGCTCAGCGGCGGCGGCGGCCGCCCCCGCGGTCACGCCCGGGGCGGCTGGAGCGTTGCGGCCGGGACAAGCCCTGATTAAATGTCCCTCCTGACCACATCCAAAACATTTCACAGTGGATGATGTTGCAAATAATACGTAGTCAAAATCATCCACCCAGACTCTGAAACAGTAGTCAAATTCTTTGTCCTTGTTGGTCAGGATCATGAAGAGCTGCCTGCGGTGAGACACCACATGTCTCAGCAGCGGAGACTTGCAGCCTGACAGCACCTTCCTGACCGGGGACACCACTTTCCCGTGCCTGGACAGTTCTTTAATCAGGAACTCGTCACTGATGAAAGGGGGCACGTTTGAAAGGGTTATTTTTGTGCCCGGTAGTATCAGCGGTGTCACCGGCTCAAACAGCCCGTTTACCGTGATGCCAGTCTCCACCAACTTGTTCACCTGTTCCACCTTAGCCAAAAACAACACCACTGCACCATTCATGCGGGCAGCGGACTTCACAGAGCCGTGCCCGATCATCTCCCCCACAGCCAGGGCGACCTCCTCCACGCTGCACGGGGAGCCGGCTCCGGTCTTGATGCCGTGCTTCCGCGTCAGCGCGGAGAACCCGCTGCTGGACGCCATCCCTGCTCCTCAGAGCGGGAGGACAAACAAAAGACTCACAAACACGAAACTAACCACGACAACACGACAACAAAAGACACCAAACTGACACAACTACATTCATAAACACACTACACGGAAAAAAACCAGACAAAAATCGGTAGAATATTGGAAAAAACCCAATTTCGCTCCGCTCCTTCACAGGGGGATAGTCAGCAATATGGCTAATGCACCGACACACAGAGTGCACCGCCGTTCAATTGAGCATTCTCTGACGGTCAGTGTTTCCACGCAAGGGTGGGGGCCGCTTCCACCCACCAGGCAACACACAGAGTGCACGCCCATTCAATTGAGAAACTTCCAGAAGCTTCCAGACATTTCCCAGAGTCAGTGTTTTCACGCAAGGGTGGGGGCTGCTTCCACCCACCAGGCAACACACAGAGTGCACCGCAGTTCAATTGAGCATTCTCTGACGGTCAGTGTTTCCACGCAAGGGTGGGGGCTGCTTCCACCCACCAGGCAACACACAGAGTGCACGCCCATTCAATTGATAAGCTTCCAGAAGCTTCCAGAAGTTTCCAGAGGCTTCCAGAAGTTTCAAGACGACCGTTCAATTGAGAAGTCTCCCAGAGTCAGTGTTTTCACGCAAGGGTGGGGGCTGCTTCCACCCACCAGGCAACACACAGAGTGCACGCCCATTCAATTGAGACGCTTCCAGAAGCTTCCAGAAGTTTCCCAGAGTCAGTGTTTTCACGCAAGGGTGGGGGCTGCTTCCACCCACCAGGCAACACACAGAGTGCACCGCCGTTCAATTGAGCATTCTCTGACGGTCAGTGTTTCCACGCAAGGATGGGGGCTGCTTCCACCCACCAGGCAACACACAGAGTGCACGCCCATTCAATTGAGAAGCTTCCAGAAGCTTCCAGAAGTTTCCCAGAGTCAGTGTTTTCACGCAAGGGTGGGGGCTGCTTCCACCCACCAGGCAACACACAGAGTGCACCGCCGTTCAATTGAGCATTCTCTGACGGTCAGTGTCTCCACGCAAGGGTGGGGGCTGCTTCCACCCACCAGGCAACACACAGAGTGCACCGCCGTTCAATTGAGAAGTTTCCCACAGTCAGTGTTTTCACGCAAGGGTGGGGGCTGCTTCCACCCAACAGACAACACACAGAGTACACGACCGTTCACTTGAGCATTTCCAACGGTGGGGGCTACTTTCACCCAACAGACAACACGCAGAGTACACGACCGTTCAATTGAACATTTCCAACGGTGGGGGCTACTTTCACCCAACAGACAACACGCAGAGTACACGACCGTTCAATTGAGCATTTCCAACGGTGGGGGCTACTTTCACCCATCAGACAACACACAGAGTGCACAACTGTTCAATTGAGCATTTCCAACGGTGGGGGCTACTTTCACCCACCAGACAACACAGAGTACACCACCCTTGAGTGAATTATTTTTCTGTTACTAGACACCAAACTATTATGACCTACTAATCTTTCCAGACTGCACACATATAACTCCAGAGCTTATGGGACCATTGGGTAGCCAAGATGGCTAAAGACCTTACAAAAAAACAACAGAATGCATTTGCAGTAATGTGCGACACATCGAAACAAAATGTTCCCAAAGTCTTGTGGTCTGATCAATCCCAGCTTGAGAGGGACACTCGTAAGCTTCGACATGACATTGTCACACTGGGTAGGACCCTGCCCATGTTTCGATTGATGTTCACAGTAAGACTTTCAGGACACCAGAGATACAAGACCACCATGACTCCAATAGGCTATCCGCAGTTAAGTAAAGTACTGGACGAGATATTCAGCTCGCCCTTGGAGCACAAGACCTACAGCCTGCTTATGCACAAGATACACTTGCCAGCGGTCTATTATCTGGATAAAGGGAGAGCTGTCACCAATGAGCCTGGGAATCCGTTCAATTCGGAGTTCACTAACCCCAGGGAAATGGCCAACACGGACTTTGATTTAGCGTTCAGCTTAACTGTGGATCAAGATCTAACTCCTAGCACCAATATTGAGGTCAACAACAACAACTGTTCTGAAGATCTCAAGTTTGTCTTGACAAAGGGGATCCACCTGGACACGTGTACAATCTGGACGCCTATGAAGAGCGTGGTGTATTATGTGCTGTTCCACACCTTTGCTGCCTTGTCACAAGGACGCCTGTGAGAAGACATCAGGAATCAAATAAATGTTTTATACATGTGTTAAATTTATAAAATGAATGTATAATTAAACCCCTTAGTACATAGTAAGTTTGTGTTAGCCATCACCTTCAATGGAGGCATTGTATATTAAACTGGGATTTCTGTCACTGTCCTATTTTATACCCTGCAACTATTGTACAATAAAGACAAACGACTGTGTGCACCCTACGCGTATTTGCTTTAGAGTTTCTGTTTTTACTCGGAATGATAACCACGCTTTTAGTCATGACACTACGTTTATTACACTATGTGTATACACATACATTAAACAACAAATCACCAATCACCAAACCTCACAACACTAAGAGAATAGTCCGAGTAACCCAGACGGGGACAGTCCTCAGTCTTGCTTTGTCTATGACTGTTGCCACATTATGATGGTAACAGCTCCAGTAGCACAATCGGTACCACACGGTACTTGTGTGACAATACACTGTGGAACAGTGCGGAGTTTGAGCCTCACCTGGAGCAGTCTTTTGATACACCAATACCAACTAGGTTTAAACAAATCTTTTTCATTGTAAATTGCTAATTCTAGAAATCCCACTCACACTGATTTATGTTTATAGTGTATCAATGTGACCAAATGAGCCTTTTTAGCTTAAAAGGTGAAGCACAAAGGCACATGTGCAACTTACTCATGAGTCAAAATAAGTAAAACGAGAACGATTTAAACATATTGTGAGGACACAGTAGTTGGTCATATCACTACTTTTTAAACCTACATTTCTCGTTTTTTTAATTTGTTATTTGTTTTAACCACATAATAAAAATGATCATTCATTTATTTTCAACTGCGTCCCAGCTGACATCGGGCGTGAGGCGGGGTACACCTTGGACAGGACGCCAGTCTAGAGACGAACAGAGACGAACAGAGACATATAACCATTCACACCAAAGGGCGTGTTTTAGGGTCATCAATTAACCTAACATGTGCATGTCTTTGGATTGTTGGAGGAAACCAGAGAAACCCGGGAACGTCACGCAGACACAGGGAGAACATGCAAACTCCACACATGGGTTGAGAACCCGGGAAAGCCCACGCGGACACGGGAGAACATGCCTCTCGCTGTGAGGCAACAGTGCTAACCACTATACCACCATGTAGCCCCTACGGTTTTTCACTATTTATGACATGTAAGACATGAGTGAGTATTCCCCACAGTACAGAGTTTTTTTTTAGCTGTATTTCTGTGTTAAAGAAATCAGTGGGAACTACGTTTCCATTTTGTAAAGATCCAGTATTTGAATATGTGGTGAAGAGACACATAATTCTTTCCGTCACACGTTTTATTGGTAATGTACAATGTATTGATTGAGATATAATAAATGTATACAATAATAATAATGTTCACAGACTCGTCTTCTTCTTTTACTTTTGTTGTTCTTGTCTTTGTTTCTGTTGCTGGAGATGGTCTCTTATCATAACCTTGTCCTCCACGGTCATTTGAGCCAACTGGATCCATTCTGTGTCCCTCAGCAGCTCGTGAGCCATAAGTCTCTCGTTCTGACGGAAAGCCAGAAGTCGGAATACGATTCTCTTCACTGGGGCACACCTCATCACCTTGGGCATTATGGTGACAGGGTCCCGGGTTGTGGTCTTTGGGACCCCTTGGGTAAGGTGGTCTTTGGGACATAGAGTTTGTAAAATGAGCTGGTATGTAGACCTCTTCCCATGCTGATTTTCACATCCACTTAATACCATCCTTCCTTCCATGGCGTCCACTATCATCACACCCAGGCTCCACATGTCTATGGCACACGTGTACTCTATGCTGGTGTTCTGTACAACAAACAGTTCCGGGGCCCTGTATGGCTCCGTAACCACAGCTGGACTCATCCGTTTGGAGAACCGTCTCGAGAGACCCATGTCAGCCACCTTGATGATGAGATCTTCGGTCAGTAGCACGTTGGAAGGTGTCAGGTCCCTGTGCACCATATTCAGTCTGTGCATGTAAGACAGAGCATCAGCCACCTGGATAGAAAAATGAGCCACGAAACTCAACGGGATCGATCCTGTCACAGGGCCTTGGTCGTGGGATAATCTCACACCGTGACAATTGTGAATCACTTTACTCAACGTGTAGGGTATGTAAGGCATGAGCATGGCTACCATTCCAGTGTCCTCGAAACAATCGTACATTTGGACCACGTGGGGATGACCACTTAGCGCTGCAAGGCAGGAGAGTTCTCGCACCGTTGCAGCATCTATGCCACGGTTGTGATATTTCAAGGCAAACTCCTTTCCAGTTCTTCGACACTCGAGTTTGTACACAGTTCCGTATGCGCCTGTGCCAATAATGGAGTGTTTCAGGTAATGCTCCATCGCGATACAGTGTCAGCTCTAACTGTGCGCCTTGCTGTGATGGTACTCACTCTGTACACTATGAACCCATGGAGTGTTGAGGGTTGCCTTCCCTTTAAATATAAAGACCTCTCTGATGTCACATTCTTTTCATTTAAACCAATGTGACACTGTGAAAACAGGGCACATTTGTCATACCAGGAAACATTTGTCAACCCAGGCCCAACACGCACATTCGACCATAACAACCACGGTCCGTGTCAACAGCTGCGGTCGGCCATAACAGCCATGTATTGAAACAACATTCATGGTCGGTCATAACACTAACGGTCAGCCACCTCTTGGCCCAAATTGTCAGCTTGTATTCACATTGTTGTAACATGTGCTCCATGCTCTCCTCCGTATGACTGTCTGCTAGATCACCGTGGTTGGCAATGCTGTCTATGTTATTGACAATGGTATGGTTATGGATCTGTCCAGTCTTACACTAGTTTGTAACCATCTCAGGGTGGTGATATCAGCACACTGGGACACAAGTATTAACTAATCTCTGCTATTCACTGTCACTTGATAAGTCTTGTGTAAAAGAGTAGTCCAGAGCAATCATGAGCCGGATTTGTGACTTAATTGGGTACGGTGCCGGACAATGCACTAAAGGGAGAATAAGGGATCACAATGTTAAAATGTTGGTTCAAGCTTGGCTGGGACACACACCCTCCAAGTTGAACATATCTTTTGAAGAGTTTTTGCTTATGTCAGACCAGGACCTTCGAGGTATTGGTGCAGAGTTTAGCAGAAAGCACCGGGAGTTGATCAGGACCATTCTGATTAAGTATGCAGATTCCATCAAAATCATTACTGACATGACCAAGCTTCCAAGACGTCCCAGTCTACTTGACTATGCTGATGATGATGATGAGGAGAGGTTTTTTGCTCAGGAGTTTAATGTGTTTGACCAGAAACAACGCACAGAGAGTACACCACAAAGTCCGATTGGCCGGCCTCAGAGGCTGCAACACGAGCGGCGTAGACACAATGCGAAAGGTAATGAGCGAGGGACAGCTCCGCACACTGTCACCACACGCTGCAAAAGTCCGGATAGTGTGTATCACACTCCAGCAGTCCCTGTCTATACCGAATATGCCACGTATCAACCCAAGCTCGGGGAGATTGTTGCGGGACCTCTGAGGATGTTAAACGTGTAAAGAGTCCCGAAACACAATGTGCTACATACAGTCACCATTAACATCAGCTGATGTCATGCGCCCGGAGGAGAGTTTGCAAGGTATAGCTACGAAACAAGAAAGAATATGCACCAGCCAGAGGTCCCAGTCCCTATGGAAACAAACAGGAACGAAAAACAAATCCAGATGAGGTTAGGTACAGTTCATCGGACCATAGGGTTAATCTGGACTAAGGGTTGGTGTCTCAACAAAGGCTTGGGAGTTGGATAAAAGGGAAGGCTGGAACCGGTCCCAAATGAGAAAGGGGTTGATTGTAGCTCAGCTTGGACTTGAGTTTGGACTCCAGTTCCAAAACCTCATAACTCTTAATCCTTCGGTTCAGACTAACCCTTTGACATCAAGTCATTCCAGAGGTGCTTCGCTGCCCACACCCTATCCGTCATCTCACACGGCCCGGTGAGCTCGTCCAAAATGGATTACAACACAGATTCAGCTCAAAGTCAGGTTTACACCAGCATCATAACCACCGGGAACACTACCACTGTTACCTCAACACAAGCTGGCAATGGCCCAATAACCTCCGTTGTGTCCATTCAAGAGAGGAACTACAAGGATACCGGGGTGTTTCACGACGCAGACGGGAGGGACGATGGACCTTTTGAAGATGAAGAGGACGTATCTTCTTGGTCAGACTCGGATTGCGATTCCACTTTCGGTTATCGTCACGAAGACGAGGTTACATATCTGTATGACAATTGCCTCGATTTTCATGAATGTGACGGTGGAGGCTTTTGGTATACACCAGGTGGATATACGCAGTGTGATCAACCAGTCAAAGGAGTTGTGTTCGAAGACGATGAATCCCAGGATTGAATTCGGCAATGTTGTGCTTGCACTGTATTACCCCAATGGCATGTGTGTGCTTGTACTCAACTAGATAATCAATGTGTACCTGTGTATACCGTGACAGTTCTGTAACCTTTGCTTGCTCATAATAAAGACAGAGTCACTGTCATTGTACACCTGTGTATCTTTATTAGGACGCGTTACAAGTACAAGAAAACAAATCACATGCATGTACATACACACGCTTCTTACTTGTAATATACCTCACCACTGATTCTGATAGACCGTTCACCGCTGTGTATCTCATCTCTGGTATGACATAGAAGCAGGAACGCAGAGAGCATGTCATCTCTGGTGTACTCTCCATCTACAGACTTTTTACCTCCAGTAGTGACCGCACTACCTCTGGTAGACTCAGAGATAGTGACCATTGACATTTCGTCTCTCAATTTCCCCAGTAGCAGTTTTCCTTGATCAGCATGTGCTTTGTCAGCGAGTCTATCACAGGGCAGGGTTATGATGTCGCGAGTCTCAAATACACTTGCTGTGATATCGGTAGCTAAATTGACTCCCCTTCGTGAGCGTCTATACATGAACACGTCCATATTGGAGCCCATCTTGTTACTGGAACCAGAACCCTTGGAGGTTCCGATGGTTGACTCGAGCATTCGAGTTTTCTTGTTGGCCTCCGATAACACTGCCCATCCCAGGGACATCACGGTCTCGCAGTAATACAGCGTTTCTCTATGGATTGATGAGACCGTACTGAGAACCATAGCAAGTTTGGTCTTTGCGCCCACATGCTTCCCTAGCATGTACTTGTTGTTGATATGTGACCACTTGCTGTAGAACAGGACCTTGAACCCAGAGCGTACTAGTGAGTGTTCGATTAGCCTTTTTACATCAACCAGGGCGTTGACGTAGGTATTTTGTTCAAATATCATCACAACAGGTACTTCTCTCCACATGACTCTAGGCATCAAAAGTTTCAGTAGTCTGATGTGAGCGCTTAGCAGAGCAGCGTAGACTCGAGTAACTTGGTCTAGGTCACGTATCTCCAGTTCCTCTAGGGCCATTACCTGTGGGAGAGAAAGACAGAACAGGGATAAAGAGCTGTGTGTGTGTGCCTGTGTGTGTGTGCCTGTGTGTGTGTGCTTGTGTGTGTGTGTCATAACAAGAGTTAGTTATAAATGTACATTATCAATTGCTCGTATGTGCAGAAAACGCTGGTCATCATGTTATGCCCCGCTTGTCAAGCAGCTCGAGAGGACGTTGAAACATTGAAAAGGACTCCATGGGACTACCTCATATCACACTACGAGTTTATGATAGTGTATGCTTCTTTTCAGCGCAACATTGTCTTTTACTCTAACATGGATTCTGGTCAACTCAGACAGCTATACAGCCAGATCGTGTCTTTCTCGCCTGCTAGGATACTGATGGTTGACACTTTGATCTCCATTTATAACAAGAGAGGTATCAGTGAACACATAAAATGTGTTGTTCCATGGGAGCTGTTGAGGGCTATAACACTTGTGATAGGCAATCGTGTCCCAGAGCAGTTCGTACAAGAGTGTATCTCGAGCTGCAACTGGAAGGTGTGTGGAGATATGGTGCTTGCGGCATTCGCCTCAGCCGACACCATTCGCAGCGGCCCTCTCAAGTACATGGCTATCATCAAGGAGAGCATACGCAATAGACAATCTCTTCACACCATCATATCTCTAGCAGTTACGGGGTGGATGGTGAAGCTTGCGGACTCCAAGTGTACATGCGGAACCTGGGCCCAGGCCCTAGATCTGATCTCGTGCTTTATACCAGACGCGGAGACCACGTTGACCATCCAAGACGAGGCTCGTATAGGTGCTTACATTTGCACCCTATTAGACCTGACCCCCCTTCGGAATCAACCAGCTCTTCTTGTAAAACACAGAGCATCATTAGATTACGGATACATGTTTAGCAACCTTCTGGTGACTGGCTTAGATTTGGCTGAGAAAGTGACCACAAGTTTTCCACCGGCCAACTCCACGGCACAGCACACCCCTGCACAGGACCTTGAGCCTCCTCCAAACGTTGGATCGAGACACAGGTACGCTCTAACCACAGATGCTCGAGTCATATAGTCAAGGCTGACGCTGTTATTAGACAGGAACTTGTTTATGACCGAGGGTTCGAAGGGTGTGGTGTTGTCGGTCTTGGTGTCGATGGACGAATTGCTGCTGCTACCCGTGACTTCACTTTCGAATCCCTTCGGTGTGACCATGTTCATCAGCTCCTTCAGATGGTTGTCTACAGATATATGTTGAGGGCAGTACACTCCGAGGCAGAAGCACGTCAGCCCCCGCTCTCTCTCATGATACCTACACTTGAAGCTCTGTGACACTACGTGGTAGGCAGGCTCCCCGTCGTCCCCGCGGATATCCGCCACTTCATTCAGCCATGGAGTGTTGCTGACATGACTGGTGATGTGGACCTGCTTTCGCCCCCTGAACGCGATGTTCGGCAGCACAGCCAGTAGCACCTTAGAATTAACAAAGCCCACTTCATCCACCAGGATGAGGTCTGCACTCTGTCCTCTGCTAGCCTGAGAGAGAGAGAGAGAGAGAGAGAGAGAGAGAAAACCTCATGATTAGGGGTGTACAGTTCTTGTAATACATCACACTGGTCAGTACATGTTTAACGTTCACAAGACAGAGAGACATAAGAAGAAGAAGAAGAAGAAGAAGAAGAAGAAGAAGAAGAAGACGAGGGATTGTCTATTCAGCATAGCCCTCATGCAAATGGACACAACATGAATCATTCCCATATAGAGTTAATAGAGGATCCGCAATGGGTGAGCTACTGTGTTGACAATGAATGTTCTTTCAGAGAACACATTCAGGGCTACGTGTGTCGGACACACTGCAGCATGCACGTGTGTTCAGTTTTGGGTTGTGCCTTGATACAAAGAATGGTCACGCGAACCCAATACCAAACAGGTTCAACATATTCTCTGTGCCCTGTTGCGGCTCTGTTCGCCTTCCAGAAACCTCAAGTGGAGTTTAGAGGACCATACTACATGCCGGATAAAGGGGATTCTACTGAAATGGGTTATGGTGCGATAAACTATGAGCCAGGACTGCGTTCTTGTGACTGGGACATGGACATCAACCATCTCGTACTGAAAGCCAGCCTACCTGTCATGATCGCCCTGTTCTCAACGATGCTAACCAAAGAATTTGGTTGTCAATATGAGATTATAGACAAGGGCCAGCGATTGAAGCCTTCATCTAATGCCCCGTCTGTCTCCCTGATGGCTAAGATGTTCACCTTGGCTGAGGCAATACAGTTTAACACTAACCCGAAACTGGATTGCTCCAGGGAGATGTCGTCGGTTGTAAAGGATGCCGTGTTGAAGAGTGCTGTGGCTATATCAACGCTGTTCAACTCGTGTGATCCTAAGATCAAGCGTTTCATGAAGAGGGTAACGTGTATGTACAACGGCAAACACGCCAATGGAACTGACTTCTACACCATGGTAGTCATGCTTGCATTATGTTTTTTCCCCTATTTAGAACATCGTGTACTAGGTGACCTATTTAACAACAGATCTCTAGTGATTATGTGCTTTGATAAGACTCGTACCGAACACAAGCAGTGGTCTACACTCTCGACACATATCCACCTACACATTCACCGACCTGCCTTTGTAAAAGGGTTTCTGTTCAAGAGTGATCCTGTCAGCTCTTTGTCCGTTGTAATCCCAGTCACCTTGGAAAAGTACATGGCTGACACTAGCTACTCTGAGAATGAGAGTACCAGGTCTGAGAGTCAGAGTCCCCAGGACCACCGGGAACTGCACAATGTTAGAAGTGTGACCGACAGGCAACCGGACTTACCATTAACCCGAATTAAGGAGAATAAGTGACTCAAGAGGAGGACGCCTTGCTCGGCTGGGTACTACGAAACGGACAAGGGGAGACTGGAGAATAAAGTGATGCGTTTCCAACAACAAACACCACCGCAACGAGGATAGCCCTTTGTCCTGTGTAACGTTGACTATGCTGTGTTGTTCATGTTGCCGTTGTACAAGGCATGATGTATTCTGTGTGACTGTACAATAAATTATATCACAACCACGACATTGTCTATGTATGCTTGGTTGTTTCATTCGGACACCTGTTACTGTAAATGAAGAGGGTTTGAAGGGTTTGATGATGCAATTCTTTTATTCAACAATGCTTTATTCAGGAACTGTTCAGATAATCAAATTCATGAAGTAAAACAATCACTGAATCCAGTGGGTCTCTGTTTAAAGTGGTGCACGTAGTCCTTGTGATTGTTGTTACTGTTGTGGTTTTTGTTGTCGCCGTCTTCGTATTGGCGCCCCTCCGGGCCTTTTGGTCTTCCTTTGCATACAGACAGGGCGTTTCCACTTGACTGTACCCTTAGACTTATTCGGCTGCTTAGAGTGCACCTTCTGCTGACTCTGCATCTTTTCCGTGTATTCACTGAGAAGTTGTTTGGCATTGGCAGCGGAACATTTTGCGCGCTCAGCGTTGTGTTTTTCCAGTGCTTGGTGTTTCCACTGTAGATTGACTATGGTGGTAACGGGAGCATTACCGAATTGCACCAGTGCATCGTAAGAGTGTTCTGGGCCGGCTCTGACAACTCTATCAACAAAGTCTCTCCTGAGCGCTATCCCGCAGCGCAAGCAGTTCCAAAATTCTTGAGAAGGGCATATACGCCGAGGCTGCGGTTGTAGAACGGGTATCTGTTGCATTTGAGAGCTCAGGTGCCCGGGACAATCTGAAGGCCACGTGGTCTTGCTCAAACACGTAGATGCCATCGCAGGCCATGTTCTCTGGTGAGTCTCCCATTCGTACGTATCCATGGGTCAGCTTTCGAAGTGTACAATAGGCGGTGATGTGTGAGAATAACCATATGAGGGAAGCTAGTTTTCTGTTATAGGTTGTAGGTTCGACGGTTTCTTTCAACTGCAGCTTAACCGCTTTGTCCAGTGTCAAAGCAATTAGAGAGACTCTCTTGGATGCGACTATGGTCTTCAGCAGACTCGAGGCAGTCTCTAAGGGAAACCCTGATGCTATCAAGTGTTTGAATAACACAATTCTCTCAGCCGTGACATTATACCTCAGCTTGTATCTACGAACAGGGCCTATCATCGCCATACAAACGTACGACAGTAGCCTATCGTTGGTGCCTGTTGAGGCTGTGGACCTTAGGTTTAATCTAAGTTGTTCAACTTTCAGCTGAGCCCTGCACCTGTCCCCTTCCACATCGGGGTAATGCTCCGATAGGTACCGTGCTCTCTCACGGCTCCTATTTAATGATCCGTAATATTGATAGAGGCAGCGCAAGGGGTAGGTGCTCATGTACCTGGGCGCCTCAAGCTCCTCTAATGTGTGGCTATGCAATTTGTGTTGATGGAATATTTCTTTACCCAACGTCTTCTGCTTGGTGATCTCGTCCCTTCTCTTCAGTGACTCCAACTGTTCAAGGAACTTGGGTTTCAGACTTTCATCCATACCATGAGCGTCCTTGGTTGTATCCGTTATGAACACACTACCACAGGGTCCTGCTCTCACCATTTCGCCGCTGTCGTCGATGCGGAGATCAAACGCATCCTCAGCTTCATCACGGGTGGTGTCATTCTGTCCAAAGATGAACTGCTCGTGCCTGAGTGTAAAGTGGTGGCAAGAAAGTGTTCTCCTCACTTCCTCCCACGTGTCGAGCGTGATTTCCACTTCAAAGTAACACTCAGGGCACTCCTTGGTGTCCATAGCTAACTGCGGTAACATTGGGTAACGGAGCATGAGCGAAAGGAAGTCCTGTAGTAAATCCAAGGTGTTCAGCGACTCTTCGTAAGAGCACACGATGAAATCTCTAATCAGCTTTGTGTAGATACCAATTGCTTCGGATAGTGTCAGTGGTTGATTCGGGTTTCTGACTATGTGTTCTCCACTCTCTATGCCTCGGACTGTGAGCCACACTGTGTATTCGTTTACCTGTTTGTTAGAAGCGTCTTTGGGCGTTGAGGCCGATCGCTTGGGTTCTTCAAATGACTCAACGAATTGCTGCAGTTGCGGATCCATCTCTCCCAGCAACCTCGCTCTGCACGCCAAATCATACAGGTCGATAACACTCATTGTCATTCTCGGACCATCGTTAGGCTCAAGCTCAGAGCCTCCAGTGCCCCCGGGGCTACTGCTTCTGCGATATGTACGCGACCCTGCCACTCCGCTAGACACACCATGAGTCCTATCCATCTCGGGTCTTTTGAGTCCACTGGGTGTTTCACATCATTTCTCATTGAAACAGAAGGCCAAAGTGTTGTCAGTTGCGTGAATGCAGATATGCCAGAGTTGCTGACGAACCTGTCAGGGAAGCCGTAGTGCACGTCAGGCTTGTCATTGTCCCTCTGAGGAAAGCGGGCATCTACCACGAGATTGTGCGATAACCCCCTGAACGTATAGGCCAGGGCGCCCGCTCTCCTCCTACGGCCGGTGGTCACAACGATACAGCGGCTAATCTCACAAGCAACTTTCAACATCTGCTCTCTCCCCTCTGGCACCACAATCACAACCTTTGGATGACTAGGATACACGTTGGATGATAGTCTGTCAGCTAAGGCGAGAGCTCCCATGACCAGGTCGAGAACCCGGTCTCCCGCGGCATCTGAAGAGCCGTGTACAAATACCGGTCTCAGCCCGCACCCGAATGTTAGCACAGTGCAAACATCGTACATGAGGGAGGAGAACTTGTGAGGTTTGTAATACTTGATTAGCCTGCCGTCTACATCCAAAGTAGCTCTGGTTATGTGGTCCTTGTTGTGCACGGGTTTGAAGAATACATGTCCTGTGTTCCCAGGGAAACTGGGTACGAATTCAATCTCGAGGCGACTATTGAGTAGGATGAAACCCGAGACTCCCCTTTCGCGCCACTCACAGTCCACCGTGATGGGTTCGGAGGTCTCGACATTACCTAGATCTCTCTTTTCGTGTGCATCTTCACTTTCTTCCGATCCGCTGTCTCTGTCAACCTCCACAGTCAATGGCTCTTGGTCGCTGTCAGACGACTCAAGTTCGCTTTCATTGGTGTTCATGAGAGCTTCATTCCGTCTAGCGAAGGAGGCCTTGTGGTCAATCATGCACCAAAACCTCTCTCTCTTAGGTATCATTTTACCATCGAAGCACCTCCTCCAGTCTTGCAGCTGCTTGCCATACCAAAAGCATCCATCCGAGTCTCGAGCGAGTCCCTCTGTGAAGTCCATCCTCCCCGACTCCCATCTGTACTTTAACTCGGACACCTTAGAACAAAAGGAACCTGGGTCCCTCTTTGACCACGGTAAGAGTCTCTTCCAAGTTTCGGGGCCTCGGATTCCCTTCGGTAGACGGCTCAGCTTACAGAACTCACGTAGCGAACGGTTGCAACGAACGTGGACCTGCGTACAGTCACTAGCCCCATCCTTACCGCTGTCCCCCGGGGCCTTGATGACAGCGTGCAAGCCTGGCTCCCCTTTCATCGCAGCCATTTTCAAGGTCCCTGGATTTGAATGCAACACTAGATTGCCAGTGGAGTGGACGCGAATGACACCTTTGGACTTGGCGAGCAGGACTGCCACCTCCTCCCTATCACTACAAGGCTCTTGGCAGGAGACGAGGTACCCCGTGCTGCTTGTTTTCAGAATGTCTAACCCCGGGGGTAAAGTGTGAGTCCAGTTCCCTGTCACGGACTCAGCCTCCGGTGTGAAGACCGTCACCATACGTGATCTGAAAGGGCCTGTGGCCCCAGCGAACCAAGCCAGCGCTCGCTGGAGGTAATTGTACACCCCTCGTCTTTGGCATTGTATCTCAAGCACTTCATGCACCTCTCCCGAAAGTATTCTACATGCTAGGGCCGCTATGAACTCAGAAGCTGAGCACACCTCGCTGTGGACCGTCAGACTCTCGTCAATAGGGCTTATCCGAGTGGTGCTATCGCTGTGAGCATCTTCACTGTGACAGGGAGACGCGTACCACTTTCCAGGCTCGACTATCACGATCAAATTGGCTATTGGTACCACAGCTTCGTGTCTAAATGTGTTCAACCCTTTGTTCACCACCTTACACATGCCTCTTGTCCATACCTTTTCCGTAGGACACGTCAACACGCGGGAGCATAAGGTGTCGAAGCCGCTCCATGCAGCAGAATCTCGCCGTCCTTGACTCAATCTCCACACGTACGAATGCAGTGGATTTGTCTGTTACACGTGTGCAGCGAGCACTCTTTAGTGCTGACGAAAATCTAGCAGGAGGAGCGCCGCAGAGCCACCTTACAGTAGCAACGTTAAGACCCTGAGCCCCTATCGTCGTCAGGCTCTCAGATAGCGGGTATTCCAGCTCCCAGTCATGGTCTTGAGAAGCATCACCGGGGGCCCTGCTGAACATCCACCTGGCACTTATCAGTTTTTCCCAAGACCTCTCGTTCACCTCAGAGCCCTCTAAGGGATCCCGGCCTCCACTGCGCATGAACATTTCTGCGATGACGCTGCTCTTGTTTTTACACTTGATGCGTTCTCTTGCGTCTATTGGATCCGGACTGGGCCACTCGGGATCCTCTTTCTTCAACACATCCGTTCTGTACAACGAGCTGCTGTCTACGACTATCGCAACCGACTCCAGCTTCTGCACCAAGGGCCCCTTGTCCCTCAGGTAGAACAATGGTGACTCGGATGCAAATGCTATAGTGTACCCATCTACCACCGTGGTACCCGGGGAACGATGGGCACCGTGGGATCTGCTTGCTAGCCGCATGAACATCCAATCCCCCAGACTGGTCCTGACCTTACTTGGGAAAGACTCTACCTTCTCAAATTCAAACACTGGACCGAGCGTGATAGAGTAGGCACGCAAGAGGAGCTCCTCTTCGTCTCCACGAGGCAACAGCTGACACCCTTCCCAGAGTTCGGACGGTTGTAAGGGCTTTGGATTGCAACACCTTGACAGCAGAGGCGCTAGCCTGTGATCCTGAGCGCACATAAATGCCCCGATTGTATTCGTCCTCAGCCTCTGAGAGTGAAACGGTGTGTCTGTGCCCCTAGTCCACACCGATGCCCCTCTGTGTCTACTCAGGGTGATCAACTTGCACATGGGGAAGCAGTTGACCCTGCAGCTTTCAGCCAAATGACTCAGAAGAGCATATATGGGCGACAGTTCACCTGTGCCATGCAGAGTGAACTCGTAGTCGAGCATCATATCTCCTACGCTCATGTCCGGTACACAGGGGTGTACGGATTTGTAGAACCAGGTCAGACAGGCGCTCACATCGAAGTTACGCTTGGCACCCTGTGTGGCAGAAACCCTGGCACAGTGTCCCAGTAGCACGGCCTCATCCAAGCATGCCTCGTAAATGGCACCGCATTCACCTCGGGGCCTGTCTGCTCTAACAATGGAGTACTGATTCGGGAAGGATTTGATCATGAGGTTGAGATTGTATTCTGACAAGGGGTGGGACAGCATATCTTCTTCTCTATCATCCAACTCGGTTTCTTTTGCTATCTCAATAGAAGGGAAGAATTCTCCATCTCCTATGGTGGAGGGAGCCATAGAGGTACCCAGCTTTTGCTTCTGACCTCCGAGCCAAGATCTCTTGTACAAAGTCTCGGTACGTTCAGAGTGTTCAATTGCAGGGTTATCAACCGCTACGTCAAACATGCACTGCTGTATTTTCCTGCGACAGGTCTTGAAGATACGGACAAGTTTCGGTTCCTCGTATCCTCTCGCATTCTCGCTACATATGGCTCGTTCTATCTTGGACATCTCTACCATTGCCGCTTCACCACCAGCTTCCAGATAACGTTTCGTCATCTGGGTCTTGGGAGAGTAATTGAGTTGAAAGAAGCAGTCACTACAATCAAGCAGCGGCGTAGGCAGGGCACCGGGTCCTTTATCCGGAACAATGACACACAAGTCATCGGTCAGCCGTGTGGGTTCCCCTAACCAGCGAGGTTCAGGTACAACTCCGTTTGTGTTTGGAATCTTCAACAAAGCTCTGCTGCGTCCGTGCTTTGAGTGAAATACCCCGCAGACTCTCAATATTTTCAAATTGACCAACCCGAGCGTTCGTATCCCAATTGTGATCCACTTGAAACTTGAATCGCAACCTCGCCCGCGTCCATACAGTACCACATGTCCCATTCTCTGTCCATTTCTAGGAGTCTTGCAGACAGCCCTTGATATGTTTGCTATGACTCGATTTTCGTCTTCCGTATCATTTTCGTCTTCCTTATCATTTTCGGATTCCGTATCATTTTCAGATTCCGTATCATTTTCAGATTCCGTATCATTTTCGGATTCCGTATCATTTTCGGATTCCTGATCAGTGCTGCAGCTCTCGCTATCTTCATCAGCAACGTACCCCTTTTCATACTCACCAAAGTGATCACTTTCCCCCTCACCCTCTCTCTTAATGTCCTCCCATCCGTCCTCTTCTCCCTCGCTGGAGTTCTCACGTTTCCCCCCTTTGGTGTCCTTGGTGCTTTCCTTACCATCTATCCCGTATCGGATTCCCAATATCACATCTTCCAGCTCCTCCCGCATTACTTCCTCTCCACCCGAAAGCTTTAAGCCTTTGAGCCCAGAGTGCACCCTTGGGTTTGCGGAAATGATCTTTCTGAGGTGTGATAAAATCGACTGGGATTTCACTGTAAAACCAAAACTGCTCTTCTCCGAGGCGACAAAGGACTTCGTCAGACACAGGTACGACAATGTCAGAACCTGAGCCTCTCTCAGGCTCAGGCTTGACCTGAATGAAAGTCGAATGGGGCTGGTAGCGCACTTGGATTGATTCAAGATTCAAGATTCAAGAAGCTTTATTTATCCCGAGGGAAATTATTGTGCAACAGTTTCATACAAAGGCGGAAAAGGATCAGAGTAACAATAAGCATAAACATAAATCAAATCAAAATAAAGCTAACGTCAGATAAATCAAGCAATGAACCAAGTGTGACAGAGTGCAACAGACGTCGTGGTTAAGCGTAGGTATATACAATATACAACAATACGCAGCGTGCAGTTTAGCAGCAGATTGAAATAAAATAAGTACAAACTAAATAAGTGAGAAGGAGCGATAAGTTATAAGTGTTAAAAATGTTAAAAATGTAGCAGCATGTCCTACAGAACTAAGTGACAGTATGGCACAGTGGAGTGTAGCAGCATTTCGTACTTCAGTCAGTTACAGTAAACCACAGTGAAATGTAGCAGCATGTCCTAAAGCACAGTAAGTGTATCAGCAGATAGTTACAGTAAACCATTAATAAATAAATAAAGTGATGTAGTGGTGATATAAAGTGACAGTGTCGAATAGCAGCATTACTTACTGAAGTAAGTGACAGTACAACTGAATAAAGTACAACTGAATAAAGTACAACTGAATAAAGTGATGCAGTGATGGTAAATAGTGACAAAGTGACATTTTTAGGATACAGTGTCTCCACTGTTCCTTACCTGACTGGGGGGAGATGAATTATAAAGTTTGATGGCTGCCGGAAGAAAAGACTTCCTCCGGCGTTCAGTATTACACCGGGGGAGAATGAGTCTATGGCTGAATGTGCTTTTGCTGGAGGTCAGCAGCTGGTGGAGAGGGTGAGAGTTATTGTCCAGGATGCTGTGCAGTTTAGACAGCATCCTCCTCTCAGACACCGCCACCAAAGAGTCCAGTGTGACCCCCAGGACGGAGCCAGCCTTCCTGATGATCTTACTGATCCTCTTTGCGTCTGCTGCCCTCAGTCTGCTGCCCCAGCACACAACAGCAAAGAAGATGGCACTGGCTACCACTGACTGGTAGAACATCCTCAGCATGGTGTTACAAACATTGAATGACCGGAGCCTCCTCAGGAAATAGAGGCGACTCTGGCCCTTCTTGTATACAGCCTCAGTGTTCTTGGAAAAGTCCAGTTTGTTGTCCAGGTGTACTCCAAGATATTTGTAATCCTGGACAACATCCACAGTCAGTCCGTTGATGGAGATGGGTGTGGGGGCAGATTTACTCCTGCGGAAATCCACCACTAGCTCCTTTGTCTTGGTGGCGTTTAGAATCAGGTGATTAGCTGCACACCAGTTGACAAAGGAGTCCACAACGCCCCTGTACTCCTCCTCCTTCCCCTCACTGACACAGCCAACAATTGCAGAATCGTCGGCAAACTTCTGCAGGTGGCAGGACTCAGAGAGGAACTGAAAGTCTGAGGTGTACAGGGTGAACAGAAATGGGGAAAGAACAGTACCCTGTGGAGCTCCAGTGCTGCAGACCACGGTGTCAGACACTCCGTCCTGCAGTCTGACATACTGTGGTCGACCCGTCAAGTAATCCGTAATCCAGGAAACCAGGGGAGGGTCCACCTGCATCGCCGTCAGCTTCCGTCCCAGCAGAGCAGGCCGGATGGTGTTGAACGCACTTGAGAAGTCCATGAACAAGATTCTCACTGTGGTCCCCGCTCTGTCCAGGTGGGCGCAGGCACGGTTGAGCAGGAAGATGATAGCATCCTCCACTCCTAGTCTCGGCTGGTAGGCAAACTGTAGAGGGTCCAGTGATGAGCTGACCAGGGGCCGAAGAAGTGAAAGAACCAGCCTCTCCAGGGACTTCATCAGGTGCGACGTCAGCGCCACCGGTCTGTAGTCTTCTGAGGTGCTGGGACGCACCTTCTTTGGTAATGGTACCAGGCAGGATGTCTTCCACAGCACAGGGACCTTCTCGAGACTCAGGCTGAGGTTGTAGATGTACTGCAGGACTCCACACAGCTGGATTGCACAAGTTTTGAGGACCCTCGGGCTGACACCGTCGGGACCCGCTGCCTTGCCTGGGCGGAGTCTGCACAGCTCCTTCCTCACCTGCTCTGCAGTGAAGGTCTGTCTGCTGTGTGTGTTGGTGGGGGTGGAGAGAGGTGATGGCGGGGGGGAGGGGACAGGTAGGGCAAAATCAGGAAGGAATTGGGGGGGAGGTGTCAGCAGGGTTGGAGGTTTGGAGGTGGGTGGTTGTAGAGGAGCCGTGGGGAGGTGGTCCAGAGCCCTTTCATCAAATCTGTTGAAGAACAGATTTAGCTCATTGGCACGTTCAGTACCACCTCCTACCGTCTGGCTACCAGATGGTTTGTAGCCAGTGATGCTCCTCATGCCGCTCCACACGTCCTTTAAGTTGTTCTGCTGGAGTTTGTGCTCCAGCTTCCTCCTGTAGGTGTCTTTGCCCTGTTGGATCCTCTCCTTCAGCTCCCTCTGGACCTGCCTCATCTGCTCTCTGTCCCCCTCTCTGAAGGCCCTCTTCTTCGCATTCAGCAGGACCTTGATGTCTCTGGTGACCCACGGCTTGTTATTTGGGAAACAGAGTACAGTCTCTATAGGAACAACGCTGTCCACACAGAAATTGATGTACCCTGTTATGCAGTCCGTGAGATCATCAAGGTCCTCCCCATGTGAATTACAGAGCAAATCCCAGTCTGTTAGTTCAAAGCAACCCTGTAAAGCTTCGTCAGTCTCCTGTGACCATCTCCTCACAGTCCTGGTGGTCACAGGAAGCCGCTGGACTTGGGGCTTATACAGGGGCTGCAGATGGATGAGGTTGTGATCTGATCTTCCAAGAGGAGGAAGGGCAGTGGAGCTGTAAGCCTCCTTAACATTAGCATACAGCAGGTCCAGTGTCTTGTTTTCCCTGGTGGGACAGTCCACAAACTGCTTGAAAGTGGGCAGTGTTGCAGCCAGAGTGATGTGGTTGAAGTCCCCAGATATTGCAATGAATGCGTCTGGGTGCCGTGTCTGAAGTCCCGCGACGACGGTGTGGATGACGTCACTCGCGCGCGCCGCGTTTGCAGTCGGAGGGACGTAAACAACCAGAACGATCACGTGTGAAAACTCCCTCGGCAGATAATATGGCCGCAGACTCACGGCAAGCAGCTCAATGTCCGGGCTACACACACGCTCCTTTACAGTAACGTGTCCAGGATGACACCACTTGTTGTTAATAAGAATAGCAAGTCCCCCACCTTTCCTCTTGCCACTCTCACGGTGACTCCTGTCCGCCCGAACAGTCTGAAAGCCGTCCACAGTTACGTTCGAGTCCGGGATGTCCTCGTGGAGCCACGTCTCCGTGAAACACAGCACACTGCTCACGCGATACATCCACTGAGTCTTCACCAGGCCCGCCAGCTCGTCCATCTTGTTAGCCAGCGACCTCACGTTCCCCATGGTGATGGAAGGGAGAGATGGTTTATATCTCCTCTTCTTTTCCCGTTGTTTACGTCCAGCCTTACATCCCCTGTACTTTCTCCTCAGTTCTTTGGGGATTTCAGGCCTCTCCCGCATTAGCGCCGTTGGTCGACGCTTAGCTGTCTGTACACATCGATGGCGTACATGATTGCCACACAACCTGCGAAGCGTAACACCTGCGGGGCGACAATGTCCATGGTCTCCGGCAACAGGCATACTGATTGATTGAAAAGGTGAGTGCTCGACCTGAACACTCTGGGTAGGACTCTGTGATAACCGGAGCTCCTGAGCACGTGCAGTGTCGGCACTTCACTTGCGGCACGCGGGTGCCTCAGTTCCTCTCCGGCAAGGTTGCAAGATATCATGACAGGGGGCACGCTAGGGAGACCCCTTTCGACTCGAAACAGTGAGTACCCGCACGGGAACCATTCAGTTATAGACCCGCTCGGAATTGCCTTACATCCCATTCTCGACGGAACAGTCTCGTGGACCCCCTCTGTCATGACAGCCCTTGTCTTGGGTACGATCACCACAGCGTCTCTCAATATATGTCTCAAGACCACCACATTCTCATTCTCAGCAAGGATAGAGAATCCCGATGGGAGTCTTGTCATGTCTCTGAGAGACACTAAGCCCTCCCGCTCACAGTTGAGAGCGCTTGGGTGTTCATCAGAGAGAGACTGGAGTGTAATCTTCCCAGGGATGCACATGTCTCGCATCATTGAATCTGACTCTAGAGGCTCCAAGTCTCTCAAATCTAAACCTTTCCCGTGATCAGGCAGAACACATTTCAGTTTGAACTCAATCCCCAACTTGTAATCCCCAAGAGCTAAAGCACATAGAGTGCGGACTGTCTCCTCTCGACAGCTTTCATCAAAGATCAGACATATATCGATCTTCCACGAGGCAACCAAGCTGTACAAAGATAGTCCATCGGTTGTGTAGATGTAGCCATATCCCACCTTTAGGCCTCGAATGTCGCGCTCCTTGACCGTGTAACATGTCTGCCAGTTTGAACACCCAAAGCTCATCGAGATATCGTGCGGGTCTGAGCGTCGACAGATCACCAGCGAAGGCTGAGGAACTCCAATGTCACCTTGTATCCTAAAAGCCACATCTGAGAACACGGATAGGGTTTCCTCAAACACAGCCAATTCGCTATCCCCGACAGACAGTTTCCTGGGAAGACGCGGGTCTGTGTAATTCTCGATTTGAACAATGTGACCTCTGATGTCAACCGTTGTGAGCGTACCCTCATCGGTCCGCACTCTGTACACATTATTCGATATTCTGAAAGGTGGCAAATGTAGACATATTTTCAGTTTCCCCTGGTAAAAGGACCGGCACCTCTCTGTGAACCTCGATACCCATTTCGGATCTAACTGGGCGAATACATTGTTACGGCAGCCGAAAAGGTATGAGCGTTCATCTTCCGTAAGCTGGCATTTTCTCCACCTGAGGCAGATGTAGATGTAGAAGATGTACTTATCACACATGCGAACAAGAGATGCAGCGCTACAACTGTTGGACGTCATAACAAGGATAGGTTTGTGTTTTTCACCAACAGGCACGCTCATACCAAGGCGATGGTCAGCACGAAAGCCCCTCTTTCGCTCTGGAAGAGAGATGGTACGTTTGATCATTCTCTCCCCTTGGGGGATGCCTTGATCAGGGTGATCAAGGATATATTTTCAAAATATGACAACGCCGACGGTGATGAAGCGATGTCCTTTGTGAACGAAGATACGGCTCAGGCTACCTGTTGCAGCAACGCTCTCAGTGGAGACAAAGTGGAATCAATGGAACGTGGGGTCTATGAATATGAGAGTCATAGTGACCGAGACCTTGACACTATCAGTATGTCTTCCGAGGATTCCTTCACCGCGTTACCTGAGAACCAGCCTGAAGTCATACATTTCGAAAATAGCGACAGTGAAGAGAGCATGTCAATACCCTACTCTGACCGTGATTACAGCGATTATTATTACCATCAGGAGGACTACGAGGACGAAGATGAGAACCCCGGTGGCGAGCAGAGACGCCCTCCGTGGCGGAGAGTTACATGGACAGCGGGAGACCTAGATGGAGAAAAGGCGCCGGGAATCGAGCATGGGGACCGAACGACCCGATCGAAGCGCAGATGCATGCGATGCGAGGCCTACGATGCTCACTGTAAGTCGGCAGCCGAGAACTACAGACGGACTCTGAAGAGCTACACCAAGACCGTGGCCGAGCTCATGATAGGATTCAAGACGGTCCTAGAAAGGTACCCAGAGCTTAGGGTCGACTCCAGCAACCAGCATCTCCACTACATGGTGCAGGCTGCGCTAGGACGCAACAACCTCGTGCAGGAGATGGTTCGCCTGGCTGCAAGGAGACAGGTACAAGAGGTCTCCAAAATGGACTCCAAGGAGGGAGAGGTCAAGTGTGACCACAGCGTTATGTCGGTCCACGAAGCCCTAAACACATGCTACACCGACAGCGAGGCAGTCAGGATGATCCTCCAGCACTACATCAATCTCTACATTAGATACATAGAGGTGTGGAGAGAGATGTGTTCCAAGGTGTCAAGGGACATAACAGTGATGGAGTTTATTAGTCTGACTCAGGACAGGCCAGGTGTAAGCCACGGAGAGCCTTGGTCTGAGGCGAAAGCCTACGTTGCTCGCTTGCTAGACAAGGTGGGCTCTATCATAGGAGAAGCTTGCGCTCGTGCACTGAAGAATATAGATTTCCACTTATCCTCAGCACCTACAGATTTTAACAGACACAAAGGGGTTGTCGACGCCGCGATTGAGGACATCCGCATCCGCCTAGACAAGAGTTCACAGAAGTGGAGTTGGGATTCTTGCATGAACGACCTATACTTCAACATCCGCAGCGACCTCACAGTGTTGGAGGCTCTAGTTGGTGTGGGAGATATATCCATGAGGACTTTGCTATACGAGAGATCTATGCTCGTGTCCAAAGTGCGAAAGATGAACAGGAACGAGGGCTCTCTCAAGCTGCAGTTGACTCAGACCGGATCCAAGCTCAGAGAGTCTGAGGCCCGATGTCGGTACGCGGTGATGCATGCACCGCGTTGATTACTCCTGTCGGTAGTGCAGTGGGTTAGGGTTAGGGTTAGGGTGCGGTGGGGTGTGTGGGTACTAATCTAGCACTCCTTTCCCGGATAATATGCGTAGGCAGCATGGATTCGGATTGCGATTACCTGCTGTACTGCAAAAGCTACCAGAATACAGAAGATCATCAGCCATGTGTACACTGTTCCAAATACCCGTTTCAGAGCAAGTCAATGTCATGCAATACAAAACACAACACCACAGAGGTGTCGTTCGATGAAGCAATGAGTGGGTGCATGGTACCTTATGTGGAGGTGTTTGAAGTGACGGACCAGTCCACTAGGACCGAGTGTAAACTGTTTTACGAATCTGAGACCCCCCTCAGCTATGTAAAAGATGGGCGCATTATATCGCTCATAGGCGAGATACATATGCAGGACGTGTCCCCTAACGGCACCTGGCTATCTGATAAGACAGAGTGTGCCAAATCAACATTGAGGTTGAGGCGCGCAGGTCTGATGTGTATACAACTACCTGACCTAAACAGAATAGTCCTTGAACAAAAGAATGATGACGGGCTATTGTTTCTTGCAAACAAGTGGCTGCTGACCAAAGAAAACATGAAACAAGGCATAGACTTATTCGGACCCTTTGTATGTGACGCTATGCTCGCTCCGGTGCTCCATGAAATCCTTCGTTCAGATTGGCTCGAAGAGCGCAAGGAACTTGGGGAGACAAACAATGAGCTAAAGCTGGGATGGGCTCAGGGACTTTACAATTGGAAGTGTGTCATGAAGAACAGGACCGGCTCCATGGTATTCGCGTCTGATCTCAAGTGTCCGAACAACCCCAATAAGGCGCATGGTTACCATATCAGAAGGTTCATCCTGGACAAGATGAGGTGGTGCGGATACACCCCGTGGTCCGCCGTGCAGGCTGTTCGGTGCTCTGAGTCTCGCATTGGTAAGTTTACTTGTCCCGAATGTAAGCATCGACTCCTTGCATCCTGTGTGTTTCTCATGGAATGCGCCGCTGTGGAGGCCTCTAGACAGCGGGATTGGCTGGTGCGAAACGAGGCTGTAATTCAACTGTGCTGGCTCCTGTATAACATCTACAAGCCTCAGGTGTGTAACGATAGCTCACTGGAAGGCTGGACGGACTCCATCATGATGCACTCGATACGGTTCCAGGAGTTCAAGACTAACAAAGGTCCATCTGACCTAGAGGCTCTTGTTGTCATTTTCGCCAACGATCACCTACCGGTCGCATTTAAGCCCGAAAGCGTTGACAGCAACAATGACGGGGACCTAGATCCCGATTCTGGACTGATAGAAGTCATGAAGCAAAATCGCAGGTTCTTCCGTAAGCGGAAACCCTTCCTTTACTCAGTTACAAGGGAGGCTGACTTCAGTATCTCGACCGCCGTCGACGTCCTGACCAAGGCCCCCGACGACATAGAAGCCAGGGCTCAAGAGGTCGACGTTATCGTACGAGCCCTTTTGTCAAGCTTCCCTAGAGTTGCAGCCTCAGCTCTAGAAGATCTCACGCTGAAGGCGCCTAACACACGTATGTTTTCAGGTAGGATATGGCCCGCATTTGTTAATGCCACCAGGGCATGTTACCAGCTCTTCAAAGCTCTGGCTCTCCCTGTGTCACCCAGCCCTGTGTACACACTTGAATTGCTGGCGAGAGGGTGGAGACGCATGACACCAAAAGTGTTACAACATTTCATACCCATGAGTACCGGGGGCATTGTCAGAGTCAGCTATGAGCATTACACAAAGCACCTTATGGGTCCTGTAAACAATCTAGCCAATCTCAGTCTGATAAGCGAATCCGAAAGGGAGCTGATGATCGACGTGTTGAGCAGGGGGCTTATACCTTGCTTCGCTGGAGAGGGTGACAGCGCACCCGACCGCCTCGTGAGTTCCACCATAGCTCTAACATTCGCAGCTTGCGGGCTACGGATGTTTGGGGTCGACAGGAATGATGGCGACACCACCAACAAGGGGACTCATCGCACAGTTACCTCAGCGGGCCTGTTATACTTTGCAGCGTGGAATGTGCTTGTGTACGCGGCCGCGTTGCACATGCAACCCACATTGAAGAATCGCATGACCCGAACAGGCACCGATGCCGACAAACACCTATGCGCAGCTCTGAACCTTAATCGGGGGACGAAGGGATCATACAAGTGCACCATGCTTGATAGCAGTGAGATGGTACGAGCTCTACGGATAGTGTTTAGTGAACTACTCGACATAGGCACCATTGTACGCGTTGCGGAACTATTCGTTCCAGAGCTTCTGGTTCAGTTGGCTTACATGATAAAGCTGAACTGGATTCCGGGTAGTGTCAAGAGCGCAATAGAGAGCCGAGACATGTGGTTCACCAAAGAACACTTGGACAAGTTGTACCTCAATCAAAATGAACCTCCCTTCACATACATTGGCAATCTGGCACACGGACTTCACAGCAGTATTAAGGGTACGTTGACTAGGGGTCACGCTAGACCGATCGCCCAGGCCCTGCATGGACCTGACAGTGAATTTAACCCGTGGTGTGATTCCCTCTGGAGTTTCAGTGAGGACCCAGAGTATATCGGAATCGAAGACACTTTACGCACGCTAGTCAAAGAAGAATCAGAAGAAACCTTTTACGAGTTGAGACAATTTGCAGAAGATCAGAAATCACAGGAGATCTCGTTGTTGGAAACCGAGGGCCCCCTTACATCAAATCCTCACTCTCATGTAAGTCAAGATGGGGCTGATGTGGCACCTGTGGCACCTGAGACACATGGACAACCCAACGGGCTCCAATATTATCATGTATGCAAAGGGTTACTGGTGGTGACTGCAGACAAGCTGGGGTTTGGCAAAGGTCACACATTTCTAACTATGGGAGAGTTGCCTGAGTGCCCTCATCTGGTGGTGTCACATCCGGCCATGAAAGCCCCTTGCATGGCAAATATCGCCTGGACAATGTACACAAAGACGGATACTAGGGTAGGCGTAGGACTATGTCAGACTTTTCATTGTCCTACACTCATAAATGCACTGTGGGTTCTCTTCATGTATTCGAAGACCAGCCCTGCTGCACCCGTAGAACCCTCCACACCTGAAGCTCTGGCTGTGATGGTACACCTAGTGGGCAAATGGTTAACCAACAAAACTGACACGTCACTTGGAGTCTGCAATGACATAAAAGCTATGTACAATGGAACGTGCCATAGAGAAAACGAGTTCATACCCATCACAGCAATTGTAGGAGGACTGTTTGGAGTCAATTTGGAGCTCAATGTCAATGGGTGCAACTATTTTATCGCCAACAGACACTATGATGGACACAAGGTACCCGGTTCCTTGTGCTACAATGAAGGTGTCTGGTGGGTGAAAGGTGACAGTCCAGCCATAGGTACACAGACCCCCAAGGAGACGCGTACCGCCAACTGCTATCACACGGGGACATTAGGCGCCTACGTCAGGTTGAATGATCTGAAGGTGTACCCTGTGGCGTCGGATAACTACTGTGGATTCCACACGGTAGCTATGCTACTTGGTTTAATCACACCTGATGGCAAATGTGATCAACGTCTTCGCAGGAAGTTGGTGAATGAAACTGTGGAATATATGCTAACTAACCATGACAAGGATGAGATCAATGTGTACCTAACATGTCAAAAACTCAACACCGCCAAAGGTCTGACAGATCTTCTCATGCAGTACACTAGGTGGTTGAGTGTAGACGAAGTTGCCTTCATGCTTGAGGCGCACATGAAATGCCCAGTGGTGATCACAGAAAACTCATACCCCATATTCAACCCACTTTGTACTCATTTCCTTATTGCAACCAATCATTTTGAACCTGTAATTCATGTATAATGTTGTACATTGTGAAACCGTTGTACCTTGTTCATTGTGTGATGTTGTCGGTTACATTTTCACATTTATCCTGTATGTTTGCTCCCCTCCTGTACAATTAAAAACCATTGAGACACATACACATTTTAAGCGTCTTTATTATGTCCATAAAGTCAATATCAAAAACATGGGAAATAGTAACAATGAACACCAAGCCCTCACTGTGTAGTCAACACGGGTTCCAGGCGTGTAGGCCCAACACCTTCTCTCTCACAGAAGACAGCCTCGTTGACATGTTTATAAATAGTGTCCACAAGAACGGCGGGGTATGCGTGTAGCTCATCCAAAGTGTGCATACGCTTGTCGAGTGTCACTCCATTGCCATTGGAGAACAAATAAGGTCCCCGTTGAGCTGCCTCAATGTGCCTCCCATTCTTGATGCTGGGACAGCCCTGACTGCACATCATGCCTTGAAATGGGTTGTTGGTCATTAACCGGGTCCTCTTTCTGTACTTGGTACCATATTGACAGTAGTCCAGTCTAACCACACGCCTGTCCTTACAGGACATCCTAAACCCCTCGCTCTTGGCCTGCGTGACAACATTGTGATGTGACTTCTTCCCTTCAGCCTGATTCATCTTCTCCACGAAGACACAAATGGGGTGATTCCCGATGTCTTTGTAAAGCCTGTGCGAAACCCATCTCTTCCAGAGCATACTGGAGTCTGGCCAACAGAACCAATATTATATCTTCTGAGTGGCGTTACAACATCACCAGAGGCCTCAACTGGACCACAATTGAAGCTGACGGCTTCTTTGTGTACACGCTGGATATCACACTGGTTGTGGAGAACTTTCAGTGTGGTCTTTTCAACTCTCTTTATGTCAGTGTTGACATACACGACAAGTATAACAAAGTCAAGCTAGGATTACACAAGGGTCTAGACATCAACTGTTTGTGGAAACCCAAGCTGCACCCAGCCTGCAACTGCACCCGTGCGTTGCTGAATTACATCAACCCTGATGGCCTGTGCTCGCCTGCCTGCATCTCAACCCCATTTGCGCATCTGTCAAAAGGTGTGGAGGGTAGCAATAATGATTGGACGCTGGAAATCACGAGCAAGGACCCTGACACTTCGATCAGGGGCAATGGTCGAGTTGTGTATGGTTCTGTCCCACCTACAACTGAACTGTTCTGTCTAGTCACAATGGATATTTTCACGCTAAGGTCTGGACCCACACGAGACGCCCCATATGCGCCTCTACATGTGATGTACTGTGATGTAGTACTTGTCGAGTTTCCCGTGTGGACAGGAGACCTCCCCGAGGGTAATGATGAGCAGTACTTGGCCATAGCTGTGCGATCCTTATCAAACAAGGGCAATGTTAAATCGCCCAAGGTGTACATACCGCTAGCAGCAGGTGATACCCTGCAAAATGTCATCCGTCAGGGTTGGGGGGGTAAACTCGGAGTGAAGCTAAGCTTCTTACACTCTAACCAAACCACACCCTACCAAGAAGAGCTCGCTGCTGTACTTGACTGGATATTGGCCCTCCAGCAGCAGCAGAATCCAGCCCTGCGAGTGGTAGTCATCGATGTGGACATCTTGACCGTAAAAACATCAGAGTTCGCTATGATCAACAACCTATATGGGTCAAAGTTAGAGTTGATTCCAGGGCTGTCAGCAGACACACTTGCGGACATCATAGGGATCAGAGGGTACAATACACAGTACAATCACTTCAAATGTAGCAACAAAGACAGATGTTCTAGATTGACAACTGTATATGACCAGAATGACAACATCCTTTGCCAGCGATCTATAGATGATCCCATTACAGACTGTCGTAATGCCCCACTATCCACACAGAAATGCATCATGTGTCAGGATGACATAATCAAAATCAGCTGCCCGAACAGCATTGAGCCAACAGATGCTGTGGACAATGTAGGACAAGTGTTGCCCCTTGAACATTACACTGCACCTCAGAGGCGCAATAAAACACAATTGTACCCTTTGACACCTGAGCAGGAGCAAGCTGAGGCAGTGTTACTAGAACTAGGCCTACTTGTGTCGTCACACGGAGCCTTTCTGAATCTGGACACCATATCAGTGTTCTCGCAGAGCAAGACAGGGTGTGAGCGAGTAAGACCTGGTCGCTGGACCATAGGAGAGTACACCAACAAGGACCCCTATATGATCAGGCTACCCCGTGAGGAACAGTACCCGGAGAGGACAGGACTGTTTGTCTTTGAGGAGCTATGCCAAAGATCTAACAATCGCGCAGGGATCGTGGTGTCAGTACCCTCGGCCGACTACGTCCCCGGTGTCAGCTGCAAGGGGGTGCGGTTGCGCAACAGACATGCCAAAATGGACACTGGTAGCTCGAATGACAAAAGGGTTCATTACTCTACCCGGGACCTCACAGGGATTATCTCAGATATGGCCAAGTGGGGAGTGTGTAGATACTCCCTAGGATACCTTGACTACACCTTTGATAGCTCAGAACAAGTGCCAACCTTTACTATGCTCTCGCATACAATCAGCTTAGCTGCCACCAAGATCCGGACCTTGCATTATCGGTACACCAGGAACCCACTCTTCGGAGACGGGGGGTACTCCTATGCTCATGTGAATGGTGTGTACAAATTGGAAGGGGGTATGTTTTTCCAGCACACGGTAGAGGGGACACCACTCACCAAAAGCTTTGTCTCAGTTCCTGACATACCAAACCTGAGATTAGGCTTGTCCTCAGACATGAACGTGGGAACTCCGCTGTCCGGCAGAGAACTAATCATAAAAGATGTTATTGATAAGGCCAAGTATATACCATACCGTGCGCAGGTTATAAACCTGAATCACAAGGACATTGTAGCTTTTGTAGATCACGATAGGGACAGAATATGCATCCATTCTCCATCTACGGTTGTACGGAGTGATGGTCTCAGGTTGCCTTCCTTTGGTGTACAGAGGGAACAAAAACCTACGCGTCTAAAAGGTTGCTACAGCCACATTAGCAGGAACGTGCATCGCGCTAGGGTACAAGTGCCATTGGTGATCACCAGTGAAACGAGGGGCTACGTTCTCAAGAGTATATTGGACCTGAGTCGCTGGTTCGGGACACCCATACTCACGAGAGCGGAAGAAGACTGGCTTTCCAGCAAGGCCGTGATGATGAATCACACCAATCTTCCCTCTCCCCAAGACCCACCTCAGGGGTTGTATACCCTTGAGATAATGCATTTGATATCGAAAACGGTTGAGTGTATAAGAGGCTCCAGTTTTTGCATGGGGTTGGGAGACTACGCAAATAACGGATGTCCCCAAGGAGGCACAGGATACCCAGTTGCAATCTCAAGCAGCGCAGAATCGCACAATGAACTCCTGGTTAAAATGATAATCAGTGTCAACCACGGTGCTACGCACGTTAAGATCCTGTGCGACCTGAAACCGCTCACTTTTGGATCACAGCAGCCCTATCCACATCAGCCCACTCCGGGTTACTACATGTACACAAAGGATCCTCTAATCTCCAAGGCAAAAACCTACCTGACAAATGTGGAACCACATGCCGCATTGATCGTGCAACACCTCGCGTTACTATATTGCCATGACATGGACCAGAATCTCATAGCCAGCCTAAAATCGTCCGACATGCACCTTCAAATCACGTCCGATTGTATGAGCGCGATGAACGATTCACTCGGGAATCTGGGTAATACACTCTCCCAACTGAGTTCACTGATCAAAGGGAATAAGAAGACCATGGAGTTGACAGTAAAACGTGTAGCTTATGCCTCGGCACGCACCTCTGCACTTTGTCTGACTGCTACTGTACTTGCTGTATTAATCAACATTGCCTTGACCACAATGCTTTGTGCAATGTGGAAAGGAAGCCGATATAGCAAACAAAGCTTGATGAAACTGAAATGAAAATAAACTGCGTAAATATGGCTACGGTTTTCGCCACCTCGTATCCACACTCTGTCTGTCTGTTACTGGCAGCTATATTTGTTCCTGGAATCTACCCCATATATACTCAACACTCTCCATTGACCGCAAGTGCCGGCGAAACTCTAGGCTATGTTCCTAATTCAACACCAGCTCCTGTGACCAGAAACCCTGGTGTGTCTCTCGACTCCCAAGATCACAGGGTCATACTCCACCCGGGAAGATGGAAGATAAGTACATCTGGGAGAACCAGCACCTACATTGCGTACCATTTCTTTTTAGGGTTCAACTGGACTGAACTGGACATTGATTACCCCGAGTGCAATCAAGTGGCCTGTAGAGGCTTACCTCACTCTCATCAAGGCTGCGACCACTTGTGCGCTATTGACACCTGGCATGATGCTACAATCACATTAAAAACAGCCATAACTGAGTACAAAAAGGCCATGACATCCCTCGACGCAAGCTTCAACGATCTAGCCGCTCTCATGGACACACACATTGTCAACCAGCTGGAGCAATCTAGCTCCGTATCTAAACTATTGTCATACAACGCTAAAGTCTCAGCTTCAGATCCTCAAGTTGTGGATGTTATGCGAGACTACAGGACCTTGATCGAGGACGCTTTGGAAAATGTTGCGGGATATTTCCCGAACACGGTGTTCTACCCGCCCCTCAATGCAGACTCTCTTGTAGGGTCCAACGGTACGAGTAAGTTCAATGAGCTGCTGGAAACCTGGAAGAGTGGAGCGTTCAAGCTAGCCGTTCATCTCAACGCCATCACATTCGCCTTCCAGGGGGCTCGCCAGCGTATAATCTCATGCTCGCAAGGTGTCCTGAGGTCCGATATGACCGGATGCGAACCCGACTTCACCACACAGTTTTACACCGACATACCTGTCGCGAGTGACTCCTTGCTATCCTCTAGGCTTGTGATGGTCGTGAAGAGAGAGAGTTGGAATCCTGTCATGCTCTCCCGCTGGTACATGCCCTTCGTAGACTCTTCCAGTGGTAACAGGACTTGTTGGCTGGACAGGGCCATGGTATGCGACATCCTCGCAAACTACAGGGCGCCCCTGTGTGACTCGAGGGGGGTATGTGAACCTCTGGAAATTGACAACGGCACAGTCTCCGCATGTGAGGTGGACGAGAACGGCGAGATAGGTCTCGCATGCCCTGTGGTGTGCGGTGCCCCATGTTTTGGTCCTATCTGCTACCAGCCTCAAACGGGCTGGTACGTGACAAATGATCCAAGCCTGGTCCGGGTCAGAAAAAGCCCAAGGATACTGTCCAAAGTGTACTCTCTGTCCGATGCTGATATACACAAGTCACTGGCTAGCGTTCGGAACCAACTTGATCAGTCGTCCGTGTTGCTGCAGCGTGGGGAAAAGGTGTTACAGAACGTAATTGCAACAGAGGACACCAATCGCAAATACATTGACAAAGTGCATGCAGAGACACTAGCTTACTCTCAGGGGGTTGAATTATTCGACTGTGAGCGCATGATAGGCAACAGTGGGCTCATGGCTACCGTTTCAGTCATCCTGTCCTCTCTAACATGCCCTTTGCTGATTGTTCTAATCATAAAACTGAGATTGACTACAAAGAACGACCAACGGGGTCCTGAGAGGGTACACAGATAGCATCATAGAGACTTTTGCTTTATAGGGGAAAGTCCCCCGGTTTTCCTCTGCAGCAATATGTCCTGTGCATTGGTCAATAGATTAAAGGAACCGGGACATATTTAGTCAACCAAAGCTGCGTCATCTGATGACATCACACAAAGGAAGCTATATAAGCGAATGTCTCATCCACATCATTCTCAAGTCCTGCTTGTAACTTGCCATGGCTCATTCAACTACACCATTGAGCTATCTGCTTTTTGCAATATCAGCTGCAATCCTCCTGTCTGCGGAGGGACAGTCTCCAACCTCTCCTATGGGAAATGCGCGCATGAACAACCGACCCGAGTATGTGATAAACGCCGCGACCAAGACAGTGGACACGACTGCAGATCCTCCTCTTGAGCCATCGTCTACCTTCCCTGGGGTAGAGATAATCACCGCACCTAAGGACGTGGCAAACACTGCGGTCGTGACTGTGAGAGGCACGGTGAACACAACCGTGGATCACGCTTCAAATTCTTCCACCGCTGTTTCAATGATCACGGCGTCTCCGGTTCCTATTGCTGGTGTGCCTCTTAGACTGGTTTGTCCGAGCGACAATCCTGACCAATTTATCTCCACCAGCTGGTTTATGTTGTCAGCAGATGGACCAATAGGGATTTATCGCATCTATGGGCAAAGTAATGTGTCCAGATACGATACATTCCAGGAAAAAGAACTCAATGTGAAGCATAATTTATCGAGTACCAATGCTCAGATAATCTACGATGATACGTGCAACCACACTGCAACCTATCAGTGTAGAAGGTCGGCTAGAGTGGGACGCGTGAGCGAGTTCCATGAATTCTCTGTCGCCAACTGCAGCGTATGGTGGGAAGTCGATCCAAAATCCAATGAGGGTGCCACTTTCGGAAACGCGTCGCCACCTATGATATCCTTCAGTCTCATAATGGCTTTAGGATCTCTTCTGCAGTTCATCTCCTTCTATTAACGTTACCGGAGGCAACGTCCTTGTTTTGCATAGATCCTTACATTCTCACTTGTACATCTTTATCACAAACAATCACTCGGTACACACACAATGGCGTCTGCTAAACCTCTTGCTATCAGATCCAGAGCATCCGCTAAGGACATGGGTGTGCAACATAAATCGGCACCGTTGATCCCCGAGCATAACAAATATGTCTACAAACCAGCTCCAGCGAACTCATTCGTCCAGGACGTAGTAAGGATAGCGCGAGCCAAGAAGGTCAACATTGACATCCCAACAACCCCGTACGGGACGTCCAAGCTGGTACACGCCCTGTGCACCGCTGCAAACGGCAATTGCTGGAGCCCTGAGTGTGAGAAAGCCTTGGTAGAGAGTCTCCCCTTGAGAGAGCATCTTCAGGCCTACCTGTCACACAACATGTTTGTGACCATGATTTGGTGCTTTGGTCGCCAGAGCTCTAGAACAGGCAACCAGGGATTGCAGAGACACTCTGGACCTGCTGGCTGATCGGTACTATGTGAGAAATATCACCTGTCACGACTGTAGCAAGACCAGTACAATCGAAGCCGCGGCCTATTCAGGCATCATGGCCGTACAGATTGAGAAAGAGGCCCTGATTGTCAATCGACAGAAACTCCATCGGCTCAACAAACGTCATGGATCCAACCAGACGGACGAGGCGAGGCTTGGCTCACTGGATAAACTGTACACCGACACTGACACTCTCACGACAGCCATGGCAAACTTCGGATTCAAGCACCATTATGAGAAGAACCCTCATCACCCAGAGCACTTCCCTGACGGCGAGATGGACGATATGAACCTGGTCGAAGCCATTGTGGATGGCCTGGCCTGTATATTCGAAAGAAACAAGAATCACACAGACGTGAAGACTTGGCTGAAGATGTACAACGTTGACAGGTTTAAGGCTCGCAATAAGGACCTTGCCCTAAACATCATAGAAGCTCTCAAGCTCCATATAACGGACGCAGATTATAAGAACCTAGAGGCTTTCAGAATATCCATCTTCGCCATGATCGGGGAATCTATCCCATGGTCCTATGTGAGGATGACTGAATGTTGCAAATGCAAGACTGAGGAAGATGACCATGTACCAAGGCGTGAATTGACATCGTGTTTTTCAGGGGCTAAATAACTCCAGAGTTTATTTGTTTGACTATACTAGAGAGTAACCCCTCTAAGTTTGTTAAAGACCTATATGATTTCCTGTGTTTCTGAGACATATTGTATCCCTATATGAAGTCGCTTTGCAATGTATGCTTGAACCATAAAAGTCAATAAATGCTTAAAAGCTTGAATCAAAGTCTATCTGTGTTATTTACCTATTTCGCTGTAGTCTCAAAACACAAACATATCGTGTATATACGTATATATATATAGCTCAAGGGCTAGGGAGTCTGAAAGAGCTCTGTGTGTGTTTGTGTCATACCCCAGGACCCCAAGAGAACGCTGGTGGTGCTCAGTAATATACCACCCAGTGACTGTGCTAATAATCACCATGAAGCTGACTATAGCTATGGTTGGTACAATACAGGTGCAATACAGGTACAACTCAAAGCGCTATAAAATGAAGGATAATGTTCATTGAATTCAGCACAAAAACATCTTTAATGTAATATCAACACCAACAAGAACAAACAACAACAGTAATTCTGGCCTACACAGGTTGCACTTTGTATGATGACGTCTGTACACCAGGAAATACTTCACAGGCATCATCACATCGAAAGCGTGTCCGATAGATACTGTCGTATTCTAGCCTGTACTGTACTTGAACAGCACAAATAGGTTGCACAGCCTTCATGGTAACTTGCAGAATGTGTGACACATTTTTCAATATATAATCAGTCATGCCCACGGTCCCACGAGGCAACCCGCGCCCCCGTATGTAGATGTCATACTCATTTCCAGGCATTCTCCACACCTCCATCTCTGCAGATCCCTTTCCAAGAAAGGGTAAATTGCATCCATTTTGGCTGAACGGTACATAGGAGGTTGAAGGCCACGTTGCTTTATAGTGATTCTTGCTTATGGACAATGTCACGCTCCAACTAAAAGAATACATACACCCCTGTACAACGTCATCTGTGAGCGGAACCACGGCTCCACAGCGCTGGGGCCGGTAGTATCTGGTGAATGGGGTGTTGGAGCAGCCAGAACATCCTTTGTTGCACATGTTGCAGGTTACAAGTCGCCATGTAATACAATATCTTTAGTTTCAATCAGCTTGATGTCAATACTAGCTACCTCGCTGAAAGACGAATTGGGGCCTTGACATGTGCCATCTGAGTTATGTACAAAGTCCTTCCTCTGAATTGGAAACTGTGAAGTGAATGGTAGCTTTGCAAGGTTGTACGTGTACGCACTGTCGCCGTTAACAGCTAGCAGGTAGTACGATCTTGCATTCTGCTCTTTGTTTACTATGATAGTATAAAAGCAGTGGCTCTTGTGTTCAAGCCTGTATACCTCATGATCCCCACCGGGACTCCAACATATAAAAAGGGTACATTTGAGTCCTATCGCTATCCTTTCCATCAGTAAGCAATGACAGGTGCTTTGTGTAATTTCTGCATAGGTCTGAATTACATCGTTGTTGACTTGTAAGAAATTCAGTAGAGTATGGACAGGTTTCTCAGTTCCTAAGTTCACAATCTTAACTTCGTATTCTTTCATCGCTAATGTCATGTATGCGGGAATCGTCATGTTCACGGTATTCATTTCACTAGGTTCTAAGTGAAATGTGTAAACGGCATTGTGGTCGTCACCATGTTCCTGGATTGAAGAAACCCGGTTACCCAGTTGCATTAATTGACTGCTTTCCTCTTTGATGGCACTCTCCTTCACGTCGTGTTTCAATTCGTGTTTCGATTCCTGTTTCAATTTGTGTTTCAATTTGTGTTTCAATTCGTGTTTCTTAAATGTGGGTTGATCCCCTGTGCAACCCTCTCTAGTGAGTCCCAGTTTCCGTTTTGAGGCAGACCTCCTATGTGGTGTTTGTGTATGGACCACATCCATGGGTACAGACTCAGAACGCAGAGTACGTATGATGTCGCATATATTGGTCTCGTACTCTTTAAACAAACTACTCCTATGGGGGTTCCTCATGTGGTCTTCATTATCATCATCATCTTGATCATCATCGTCCTCATCTTTAATTGCCTGAATGCACGTTCGTTTAAGTAATTTTCTAATCCTTTCAACAGATCCGTCTTTTGTGGCTGTGATTACATCAACTATAGTTCTATGGTCATGCACGCACTCTTTAACACCGATGTACTCCAGTAGTGAACACAATACAGTATTACAGTTGACAGAGACCGAAGTCGTGGTGATCAGGGTCTCGTTTTCATTGGAAAGTTTTTCTACAGTCTCGTTGAGGTCCTTTATTGTCTTATCGTAATTACAAATGATACACTTGAGTTCCGAAATGTATTTATCATTGTCCTCCATTTGGCCTTTCATGACACTTGTTTCACATTGAGCCTCTTCGATCTTTTTATCATAGTTACATTTGGTCACTGCCAAATAATTTTTTAGTTGTGTCGCTTTCTGTGTTTGAATGTCCTTACTCTCGGTAAGACTCCTAGTTTGCCTTTCGAACTCTGCCTCTGTGTCTTCTTTTGCCTTACACATCTGCTTGATTGCGATCTCTTTTACCTTTACTTCCATGGTTAATTTTCTACATTGTACTTCCCATTGTTGCCTCTCTTCCTCGTGTGCAGATGTGGTTTCGTGTAATACCCTTTTTAGGTTTTCTTTCTCTTCATCGGTCTTCTCACACAACCCTGTTAGGTAACGGTTGCGCTCCATAGCCTGTGACTGCTTATTCTCCATCGTTTCTCTGTATAGAGCTAGGTCGTTTTCAAGTTTATCCTTCACCTTTGCCTGCTCATCTTTGACTCCAGTCATATTTGACATGGTGACCTCGTGCTGTCTTTGCAACGTGGTGTATTCCCCTCTAGCCGATGTCAAATCGTATCTTGCACTGAGAAGCTTTTTACTGGAATCGTCCATTTGCGGGATGAGAACATGTGCTACCACACGCACTATCTCGATTAAGGCTTTTTGCTGCAACATCAAGGAGTCCTTGATCTCGAGCATTGACGATCGCTGGGTTGTGTCATCACACAGTCGATTGACAGTAGTCTGTAGGTCCTGGACCTCGTTGTGGTTTCCAACATCCCAGCGGTCCAAGAGAGCCGTCAAATCGTTTTTCAATTGACAGTTCATGTGTCCGTTTAGAATATCCTCAAAGTACTTCAGCACTTGGTCAGCGTCTTTAACCTGTTGTGCGCTTTGTATAAAACTACACTCTCCAAACGTGCCTCTGAGACCATTTCCAAGTCTACGGATGACAAGATCGTAACAGCCACACAGTTCCATAGCCAGATCGAACCCAATCACGTTCCGAGCTTTCGTACTATCAAACCATTGAAACCACGTAGCCAGGTCTTCGAAAGTATTCTCCAGTGCCTCGACTGCTACTAAGGTGTCATCCAGGGAGTTGGGCACGGGGGGTCTTATATTCGACGATGTGGCGACGTCAGGCGCTGTGCTAGACATTGAGGATTCCACCTTGATAGCCGAAGGGAAGAGTTTTGATATGATATTGAAGAAAATGGCACGAGAATCGTTTCCAGTAACCAATCGAAGTGGAGGGTCTGCTGCGTTCGTCTCCCCTCTGCTGTGATCCTGAGAGGTAGAGCTCCCAGAACCTGTGTTTGCGGTCCGTTTGTCCATTACTGTTACACACGAGTATCCCACGTTGTTTCTCTCGGCATTCTTTCTGCCATGACCACCAGCCTGGGTCTGGGGCCTCTTCGAGATCCTTCCTTCCGCTCTTTTGCTTCTTTCTCGATTCTTCTTCTTTTTCTCGGTCTTCTGATTCTCGCCTGTACTTTGCAGACATTTGCTTTGATCTACATCTTTGCCACTCGTCTTCTCTCTCCTTTCCTCCTTCTTCTCTTTTTTGTCCCCAGTAGCACCTTGATTCATTTTCCCACCACGAGGCGATCTGTCCTGTTCTCTCTCTCGGCTCACGGGGCGAGAGGAATCGCGAGCCAGGTGTTTGGACGTTTTCCACTCTTTGTATTTGGTTGGTGTCTCTTTTCTTTTCTCTTTCTCCCCACTCTTCACCTTGATACCACTTCCACTTGTCAAGCTCGAACCTCTCCTCACTGCTCGCACTGTAGACCCTGCGGTGATTGAGACAATATCTAGGTTCCCATTCTGTCCCTCCTCGGGTATGCAAGGAGTCGAGTGCTTCCTTTCCCGCGATGTAGCCATCACCGGTTTCTCGGGAGACGGTCGCACACAGAGTGGTGCAGATGCTTCCCAGGAGTAATCTGTCTATCTGCAACACAGCCGTAACTCGCTTGGGCTCTGCTTCGCACACCAGGGGCAGTACGCGATAAGCGTACCCGCAGCGTTGACACAATTGATCGTTCTCTCGATCACAGAGTAAATGAGCTTCGACTCTCAACGACGCCAAGAGTTTGTCTAGCTCACTCGTCCAACGTTCCAAGGCTCCACAACACAGCGCCGTGAGAATAATTGCCCAGTAGGGAGCCCTTATAACGTCTTTGATAAAAGCGCCTCCTGTGCACTTGGTCACCTCTAGACCCACGTCTGTGAGCCTCACACGCAACCACTGAACCGACGACATGACTGGTCCCGGATTTCTCTGTTGGTTAACAGTTGCACATGAGATAGTGTGTAGGTCTGAGTCTAGCTGCCACAATATGCACGTGCCCCAAAGAGCGTATTGTGGATCGGATATCACGAGGATGTCATGGTCATCATTGCACCGCAGCCGCTCCAGTGTTAGTCTGCTCTGTTCGTGTAGGACCTTGAATGAAAGTGGAGCGCCGAGTGTGGACAGTGTCTTGCTTACCAGTTCTGAGGCCAGAGTGTCCCTTTCTATATAGTCCGCATTGTACGGGGAAGATATGAATGTACTTTGGACGTGACGGTTCATAGTTGCGTATATCCTCGCAACAAGCATTTCTGGTCGGAACCCACAAACCCCGTCGCCTGTGAAGGGATACGTCCGGTGGCGCCTGTTCGCATCGGGAGGTGTGTTTATCTTCACCCAGGCTAAGGGTGCGCTGGCTAGAACATTGATCCTTTTTACCTTGTGGCCCCTGGGGTCGGTGTACGTATTAGAGAAATGTTTGGCTGTGACAAGACCGTAGCTGTCTCCCCCGTTTGTGTATACCGCCCGGAGAATGATGTAACATGTATTTGGGATTACGGGGGACTCGACAGGTATGCGAAAGACCCAGTCGATCCCTGGCTCCGGCAGGGTTACAGACATCGGCATCCGTTTCTCTATATCAAACATGTGCACCCAGGTGTACTCTACACGGCTAACAACATCTACGTCATCAAACCTCACGGTCATGTGTCGCATAGAGCTCCAGTCGTCTCTCTGACAGTGTTCCATGCTCAGCCGCTGTGTACTAGATGGAAAGAGGAAACAGGAGACTGATGTACGTGTTGTGAAACCATTTTATTTCAACTGTCAAAAAAAATGAGACATCTCTGTCTTTAGTATAACAAACCCCAAGTGCACACAAAGGCACAAGCAGTCACTTCTCATCAATGATAACCTTAGGCTTATCGACAGTATAGTCTTCCAATATACCCCGACACGTGCCCTTATAAAACTGTGACACGTTGACGTGGCCTCGCTGATCATCATGACCGGAACACTGGTCGCTCCCCTCGTGGTCGCAGTTCTCGTCGAAAGGGTCTTCACGTCCATGACACTCCATGTCCCACATTTCGAGGCAGCAGCTGCGAGTGGTATTACATGTGAAAGCCTCCAGATACTCGCTTACATCCTCGGCGTCCCAGAGTTCCATGACAATCTCGACTGCCTCGCTCACGGTCTCGTCCAACACGATGGGCTCTGCGGGCTCTATGAGGGGCTGTGTCTGTTGTGATGTCGAGGTCTCACTTTTGTCATTGCTCCCAGGTTTCATTGCGGTGATCTCTCTATAAACCCTCATAATGTCTACTATAGCCCCGTTATTTCTGCCCAGAGTCTGCGTGATCGTTAAATAAAAGTAGAGGTTATTGCTACCGCTGTCAGAGCCTTGCAGAGTGCCTAGAACCCTTTGCCATTCAGCAACAACGTGTTTAGCTCCGTAATGTGTGCAGATGACTTCTTTCAACCTCGCAAAGGGTATAGTGTGCACGGCTCTAAACAGCTCCACATCGGTGTGGTACACAGCACCTGACTCGGTTTCAGTCATAGCCTCGTCCATGTATCTGTGATAAGTGAGTGAGTGTACATTCAGGGCATATCAGGGGCATTGGTCCGTGCACACTACACAGCGCGAGTGGATCGTTTCCATGTCAACTAGTACTTCGGAAAATATGGGCCGATTGCATTTCATACAAGAGGTGTACATCTGTTTCATCTCAGTAAACGTGCAAGTGTTGACATCTTGGGTGCTCAGCGGTACGTTTACCATGGGTGCAGAGCAGCATGACGAGCCAAATTTCATCTGCTCGAAATCAAATTCCACGTCGATGTTCCTTGGATTACCCTCGACTTCGGACGAGTGGAAGGTCTGATTCTTTAGACATCTGGAGCACCTCAGGTCTCCCTCCTCACGATGAGGCTGGGTACTTGGTTGCCCGGGTACCAGGAGTATCTGTTTGTGGTTGCGGTCCACCCAGTTGATGTGACAGTTGAGCACGGCGTATAGCAACATCTGACACTCCAGCTTCAGTTCACTCAGTTTTTGAAAACGCTCACTATGGATAATATCAACGGCTTCACGAAGGTCCGGTAGACACGCTGCGGCCATCTCCAACGGTTGATCTGTGGTGTACGCCACAGCCAGGTTGTAGTAACAGCTCAATCCCCATTCAGAATTGAGGGTAAGCATGGTGTGTCCAACGGTTTTCACCACCTGGAAGGCTCTTATGAGCTTCGTGTAGTATGGTTTTCTCCGCATCGAATAACAGTATTTTGACCATGTTATGGAATCTTCCCCGTATCTGGCGCGCCCAACAGGCCTTAAGCGGAGGTTCTTCTTGTTCCCATCGATCCCTTTGTTCTTCTTAATCTTACTGTTCTTCTTCTTCATGTCCTTTCTGTTCTTTGAGCCTTCATTGTCCAGCTTTCTCTTACACGACAAAGACCCACACGGTCTGGGGTTCGGTCTGTGTTGCAGAGCTGTGTTGCAGAGCTCTTTGGTAACTGACTCTCTTGTGACACTGCTCTGAGACGGAGTCGACACTGCTGCCTCATGCGGACTACAGTACAGATCCGCTTCTGTGTGTCCTGTGGGCAGAGTGTATCCTCCCATAAACTCTGTTGCTTGGACAAACGAACCGTGGTCAGATGACAAAGGTGAACTTAATAGATTCAGCGATGGTTGGACAGAACCACTGTGGCTTGAAGGTACAATCGCGCATGGGTGTGGTTTGACATGTGCGCTCCACTTAGGGGTCGTGGTTGGGTTTTCGAGCTGTGGTTGAATATGCGGTCCCTTTGTTAACATGCTCAATGCCTTGGCTCTAATTGCGCACAACTTCTCTGTTGACTCCTCCTCATTTAAAGCTAGAGCCTCCTTCTGGTAGGTATAAAAATCAGCCAGGAGAGCCAGTCTGATCACATCTTCATATCCCTGCATTTGGGCTAACTCGTCCTTATTTGGTAGCACAGCATTCGAATCTTGGTATTCAAATAGGGCCAAGGACAGTTCATCCCACAGATCAAAAAGGAATTTGTAAGCGTCACCACAGTTGGATATATTTGTCTTAGCTGTCAACATCCTCACTAGTTTGGTTTGCATTGGAGGTGTTGACCCGTCATCTTTTCGTTTGTAATGGCGAACTGTGTTAAGACACTCCAAGTAAGCCTGCAACAGGATGGATTTTGCATAGCGACGGGACCATACGACTCCGGTATCATCTACCCTTGTCCTGCAAACCCAATCGCGCCGGTGCTCCTCAAGTCTCCTGTGGTGTTGCATCTCCATTGTCCACACCTCTTCCCCGACGAGGTACTGAAAGTGCACGCAGAACACCTGGGTCACTTTTTGGCTTTGCAGAGTGTGCCTCGGATAAACCAAACGTTGGAACGGACGCTGTTTCTGGGCCTGTGCAAATGGTTCACTCGGGAGAAAGTGCTCTCGCTGTACAGGTCAACCCTGACTGACCAGGCTCTGTGTCAAGAAGTCCTTGATGTAGCCTCCAAAGGGGATGGGGGTGACTCACACCCAAATGTTTTTGTCAACTTCCACAAAAACAAAGCAGCTGAGATTGTATCTTTACTGCGCAAGTTACTGGAACTGTTTGAGCTGGACGAACTTCGATATAACGATATAATGTATGAACATGGAGAGGAGCCCCAGCACATGATTTTTCTGTCTCTGTATTCAGCTTCTGGTTATATTTGTGAGCAGCTGCATCAAAGAGAAAGACCTTGCTACCATCATGAGCATTGCATCGGCTGCCTTCCTGGAGGCAAATTTCTGTGACCCATTGTGTGCCGCAACTCTGGTTAAGCCCATGTTCATTCCCTACTATGATCAGCAAGTGGGTAAGAATAACAGAAAGAGTGCGACCGTTGGAGCCGAGCAGGAGGAGGACCCTGAGGCTAGATTGAAATATTACAGGCTGTTCACAGGGTACACAATGGACACTCAGGGGTCGGACTTGTCCAACAGGATGGATGGGAATCTCAGCTGGACAGATCACAGTATACTGCAAAGTATACAGGGGTGTAGGATTGTAGAAAGCCAGAGCAAAACACTTTGGTTTGTGGCACCCCAGATGGGCGACAGGATGCTCATGGTTAAGGATTCAGGTCAAAAAATGATGGGAGGACAAAGAGACGCTAAGGCACTGGATATCTGCTCCTACCTGATGTCTGATAACATAATGGCTTACATGCAGTGCGCAATATTTGGCACAATCTCCAACATGCTGCCCTGTTATGCAAACAGCGACTTTACTGAGTCCGTCATGGCTGCCATCAAAAGTTCTATGACCAAGTTTTCAGCTGTGGTTCAACATCAAAGTGCAAACATGATGAAAGAGCTGAGCAAAATGTCCGAGAGCTGCCTGCACACCACTGGGGTAGGGTTCACTGGACAGAAAAGAGGCGTCTCTCTCTACTTTGGTAACGTTTTCACAGGTCCTGATGAGAAGAGACCCACTCCGAATCAGGCAAGGTTGGGAGTTTTCACTTCAGTGACTCTGGGGATTGCGGCCAACACCATGATGAGCACTATGCTGACTATTGCCCTGGAAGATGAGTCTAAGTGCAATCGTAATAGTCCTTTACAAAGCATGCTGTCTACAAGGTACAAGCCCGGCGGGGTTGACAGATTGGTGACGGATTTGTTCTTTTACGGCCGTTATCAGCCCAGGTTTAACACTAGTGAATTCACAGAGGTGGCCAACGTAAAAGCCATGAGCGACCTGGGCTACCATAACCTGGTCCATGAAGAGTCTCTGAATATCAACTCCAAGTATCACTTAATACTGACCCACGGGGCTTTGCCCATGTGCATGGTCACCCTGGCCATGACCATAAGACAGGCTGTGATGATGGTCATGGGGTTCCACTGTGCCGAACTTGCCCGTATGGTTTACACTCCCAAGGTGAATAATGCCACCATCTGTAAACATATCATCTCGCTAGCTGTAGCTCCAAAGTTCAGATTTGGAAAGGACGAGGAGGACAACCACAACAACAACGTGTTCGAGAGAGAGCCAAGAGAGCTCCCGTGCTGACAATATACGAAAGTGGTGCTGAGTCTGGGTTTGAAGAATCTGACTGAACCCAAGGGTGTGTTTGTGTCATGTATCATCATGTACTACATTTTGTGTGTTGTAGTAATCAAATACAGAGTCAGACAGAAACTTGTGTAGCTGTAAATGTGCTTTATTGTACATGTACAGGGTATTTCTTTCATGTATCCTCATGTACTGCATTTTGTGTGTTGTAGTAATCAAATACAGAGTCAGACAGAAACTTGTGTAGCTGTAAATGTGCTTTATTGTACATGTACAGGGTCTTTCTTTTCATGTATCCTTATGTACTGCATTTTGTGTGTTGTAGTAATCAAATACAGAGTCAGACAAAAACGTGTCTACTTGTGAACCTACTTTATTGAACATGTCCCAGCTAGTTCACCCTGGAAGTGACCCCGGGGCACACAATCTAGGAATGTAGGAACTGAAGCATGCTTAGATGTAGGAGTTCAACTATAACCAACATCTGCCTGTAAGCACATCCGAGTGTGTGCAGGTCCTCTCTCACGGTGAAGATGAAGCGGTTCTCCATGCTGCTGATTGTACTCCCAAGGTTCCCCTTGTACACTCTCGGTACCCTCATTTTACTCCGAGAATCGAGTCTAGTAAACTCCTCGGCAGCCCTGTGGTAGTCTGACTCTCCACAGTGAGTGAGCTCTAGCTCCCCATGTTCAAGTCGGGCGCTGATGAGGGGATTGAGTATTCCACTGACGGAGATGAGTCTATGACAGTTGGAGTTAGAGTTGTCTTCTGGAAAGGTGACCTTGGTGAACTTACAACAAAGAGGCTCTCCCTGTTGGTGTGAGATCCTAGTCATGTTAGGTGGGTTGAACGAACACATTCCGTATATATTCATGAAGTCATAAGAGGCGGATACCGCGCTCAGTTTTTCCACGTGCTCTCTCACCAGACCCTTTATGTCGGTGAGCACTTTACTCCTCAGTTCAGAGTAAAGTCTTTTGTACTGCACATCAACGGTGTCACATAGGTGCTGCCTCAACGCGGAGAATGTCTGTTCATTCTGTATCCTGGGTCTCTTTTCAAGTGAACACTCCTCGCCTCGCATTAGCCCTGTATGCTCAATTGATTCCTCCCAACAAGGCAGTTTTCCGTAACACGCTTTAATGGCAGTAGCTACGAAGAACAGTTCAGGGATCCCCTTAACCGACCCCGCCGTAAGATGTCCCGGCCCGCACGTTGACATAATAAGGTACGATATCTTTCTGGAGTACCTAATATATGAGCTGGAGTGCGCTGATGGTAACGAGGCCCTGCTCTCCAGTGAAGCCTTAATAGAGTGTCTGCTGAAGCACCGAGAGTTGATCTCTGGGCCTAATATTTGGTCACCTAAAGCTCGTGCCTATGTTCCCTTTGATCAGCAAACCCACGGAGGGTTTGCGTATCTAAGACCCGGTGGCCCGACAGTGGTTCAGTTCCTGAGAAAATTACTACCCGTGTACTGTAGGCTGTGCTTATTGTCTGAGTGTCATGACCGAGCCAAGGTGGCGGCGCAGGCTTTGCTGGTGCGTCTGACAGGATCAAGGGGTTTGCGGGGTGAGGTTGTGGAATTCGAAATCAGAGCCCTTGAGTACCTGATTGACAACCTCTCAACCACGCCTCCTGCTGAATGGGGGGAGGTGTGTCTGTCATCCGATGTTTCAGCTGAAACCAAGATCGCGGTGGAGCTCCTCTGGTCTCATTTGGTTCTAGTGTACGCTGGCAATCGCAAGCTTTTGCTGTGTAATCTGGAACTGTTCTTCCTCAGACCGCAGGACTCTTTGACCCTGTGTCCAAGCGAGTTAAGGACTGCACTGTTTGTGCACGGTAAACATGAGCCATTGTCTCAGCGCAAGGAACGCCACCAAAGACGTCGGACTTCCTACGCGAGGAAATGTCCCATTCTTCCGCTCCAGACACACCGCGACAGGCCTAGATCTAGACTCACTGTTGTCAACCGACTGTACGAGTCTCGAGTGTCACGCCTTTGCTGGCTGGGGACCCTGTGGATCCTTGACATCGAGTGCAATAAGGGCACCCTTCACTGGCTTTACAAACCTGAACCGCAGCACAGATCATAACCCGATTGGTCAACCTGAGCTGCAACCACATTACCTCACCTCTCCCCACAAAACTAATGAAACGCTTAGAGCTGCAGGTAGCTGCGTGGTGGAACTGGAGAACAACGTGCTCCTCCATGTGCTACACGTAAATACCGTTGGTAACCAGAAGTACAGTGCGACCATATTCTCCAAACATCTCCGCAAGTATGCCATGATACAGTCCAACACCACTAAAACTAAGCAACTGAGCAGACTGAGGTTTGTGTCAGACAAGAAGAGGTTGTGTTCCCAACACGGATATAAAAACACCCGCATAGAGTTCTCGTCCAAGCCTAGTCGCAGCGCCAACTACACATCCAACGCAAAGTACCTGTTACAGCCCTACTTTAGAGGGGTGTTTGAGACCATCGCCTTATCTCAGGGAACCTGCATGGTGTCGACTAAACCCTTCATGATTAGCAATGAAAATCTCACCTCTTACATGTATGGAGTGGCTAACCCTATGACCGTGGTGATTCACATGAAGAACTCAAAAGGAGAATTTTACAGACCCTTCTTCTTCACCTCTGTCAACGTGGCCGGGGTGAAAAACAGACACCAGCTCTTCTCGTCGATGTCTATCAACTCACAAAAAGTGAGGAACGTAGCCACAGAGCTCCCGGAGGCGTTGGGTAATGTGACCAAGTTGGTCGAGTTACATGTCCATCTCAGCCGGTTGTGCTGTGAGTTGGCACAGGAGCGGCGCGGTACACTCACCTCACAGGAGAAGATATGTCTGGTGTACCTCACGGAGATGTACTTCATACAAGTGAAAGACCGCAGCCACATCAAGTACTGGCCTGGGTACAGAGAGTCTGTGAGAGGCGCATTCATTGAACGGTACCGTAGCAAACTCTCTTCATTCCAGGATAAGGTTCTCAACAATTACCATTTGAAGAACCCAGAGTTTGTCCACCTAGTCCCGTGGCTCCTCAATAATCCAAGCACTCTGCACGAGAAAATGATTGTCTCCCATGAGGCGTACCTCAGAGAGGAGGGTAAGGTCAATGCTAGAGCGGAGCTGATCGCCACAGTAGATAATCACCTAAACCACAACCCAAGCTGTCACAAGCCCCTTGGATTTCCTGGCTTCAAGGATATTAATTTCAAAGGCCTCAGGTGCAGTGAGGACACTCTTCAACTCACCTTAAGTGACTGACGTTGGCCCGCGATAACCCAATCTCACTCTAAAGGAAGCAAGCGCATAGCCTCTTCAGTGACCAGAGTGCTTACGACAAGCAATGCACATGTGAGACATATTAAGTGAAGGGACAACGCAGAGTTGCATATAGATAGGCCATGTCAAGTGAGAATGCAACCGTCAGCTACCAAGTAGCACCCTCAGCTGCTTCTAGAGCATCGATTTTAAGGGTATGGGATATAGTGAACAGACACTTTGAATCGCTACTCACGACCGCAGAGCGCTCGGCTACAAGGACCAGGGCAGAGATCAACATACAGTCTCAGGTTAAGGAGATTCGAGATCTAACGGAAGCTTGTAGTCGACGGTTGAAGGACGTAGGGGCTTATGTATCGGAACTGCAGACACAAGAAATCTGTGTTCTGAGCAACAACCAAGCTACGCAACACAGCCCTCAGTCCGAACTGTCTGGAGAATGGCATTTTCTCTACATGGAAGACAACAGGGTTTTTGGCTACATGAAGCTGGTCACAGAAACCGTTTTTGTTACAAGTGAAACCGGTAACGGGCAAGGGTCTATCCCCGTAAAGAGAGCCAAATTCACTATCCCATCTGTGGTGCAGAGAAATGCGATTATGCCCTCGGGTGATGATGATAATGATAATGATGCTTTAACTTATCCGGAAAGTCGTTGTGACTACGCATTGTGTCCTTGTTGTCAGGTATCTTTCAAGATAGCAGAGTTTTGGAAGCATGCACTGTTTGAAATTGCAGAAAGGGGTAACAGAGTGCCAGCTTGGCAGTCCTTGGATCGCTCTGAGACACCAAGGTGGATAGTGGAAGAGAGTTCGGGTTGGAGCAACCCTATTTACAGACCAAGATGTTTGGAGAGCACATGCGACATTGGACAAAGTCTCGCTGAGCTAAACCTGAAAACCTTTCTTTCTGACCACGACTTCTCTCAAGCTCTCGACAGCACATTTGAATTTTTGGCTTTACAGTTGAGAGGCTGAGCCATGTTAGCCTACTCGTATCAACCTCGCACAATGCCGTTTCCATCTCCAGCCCCTCCTCCTCAGCCCCAGCAGCATGCCGTTCACAATTCTGATGGTAGGATCTTGGAAACCATAGGCGAAGATCTGGTGACGCTTGACTACTTAATTGGAGTAGCATTGCTAGGCCAAGAGTACTCCTTTGTGCAATACAGGCCTACCGAGAAACACAAAAAGTGTGCAGGGTTAAAAAGTCACCCCGTTCAGCAGATCAACATGTTCATCCAGATGTTGAGAGACAAGTCCGTACCGATAGAGACATCCCTTCATACACCCATACCATCAACCAAGAAGACCTTCTGGATAAGAGTGTCCCTAGCAGACCTGACAGAGCTTAGCTTGGAACCTCTCTGGATGATCCAGGGGAGAGTCCAGCTGTACTCGAAACAGCGGTGGATCACAATTATGATAGACGACCAATCGCTCAAGTCCTGCTTCCTGGACCCTGAGTTTCAGTTGCTCTCCTCTAAACCCAACAGAAACCACACGGAGGAATTCCTCAAATTGGCCAAGGAAGGTCTAATGGGTCATGACCAAGAGCAGAAACTTAATGATTGTGACGAGACAGATTGTGACGAGACAGATTGTGACGAGACAGATTGTGACGGAGATTACCACAGTGAGAAACGTAATGACAGTGATGAGACTGATTGTGACGGAGATTACCACAGAGATCAAGAGGAACCCTGTGGGGAGTACAACGAGGACAGGGTTCGAGCTAAGCCAATTCGCCAGATGTCTAAAGTCAAAAAGGATGAGGTCTCGGTGACTGCAATGCCACATAAGAAACGTAAACTCCTGGTCAGGGGTTCTCGTGGGAGCCTACGCTCTGAATCCGAAGCGCAACGAGAAAAAGAAAGAAGCAATACACCACATGTTGTGCAGGCAAACTTTAATCGTGGAATGCAAACCAGGATGAAAACGAGACAACGTCAAAACATCAAACGAGGAATGAACACCACGTACAATAAAACCATTAGATCTCATCATATCTACCACAACCCACACACTGTCTCCTTGCACCACGAAGACCAAGAGCTATCACCTCCATGTCCTTCCCAGCATTCCCACAGCAAGAGCCGGTTGCTCAGGATATCATGTCCAAAGTCAAGCAGAGTGTGTGCGACCCTGACTCCGTGTCTGCTGCGACCCCTTGTGTAGACATCTTGCCAATTGTACACCTAAGGTCTCATTTGATTTCTCAGCCCCCCGAGCCTCAACAGAACCCAGTCCCTCAGCAACATACGGTTGAGGGTCCAAGGACTCGGGGTTGCCTGCTGATGTAGCCGAGAACAACCCCTGCATAGACTCCACCGCAATATCCCGTCGCGTCTCCTGTTCCTGTACATCTTCACATCTCACATCAGATGGCCTAAGACCTAGCTTGTTCGCCAATAGTAACCCATACGCGATTGGGTGAAGAGAGTTCCGTGTGAGCATAATGTCATTGACCGTGAGCGAAGCCTCTGGCTTTCTTCCGGATAGACTATCTGCGAATGTCACCCCCGACGTGTTCAAGAGTGTCACCAGCATACAATGGAAGATGTGAACTGGTGATCCCGATGTTAGCTCTCTCACCGTATCCCTAGTGTTGTACTGGATGGTATTGTGTCTTCTGTTGAACTGGCTAAATCCGGACAGGGCGCTCCTCCAGAAGTTGGTCCACATGCTCAAGGTCTCCTCAAGGTGCGCCACGCTGACAGAGGACGGGTAGTTGCACACAAGTCTAACCCCCGAGCCGAGCTCTGTGACGGACTCGTCGTATTTGGTGTCACCAGCCTCACCGAAGGCCTTTTCCAGCTGCCTTACAATGCTCTCGGCCATCTGCAGCAGCGCCCGATCCTTACACTCATTCTTGAGCCTTTCCAAGGCCAGACGGGGGTGTCTGGTCACTTCTCCAAAAAACTGCCTGACAAGCAGAAGCTCCTTGCCTTCAGAGATCATAGAAGCCATCATTTTACTCAGGCTATGCGAGACGCTGGCGGACTTGTGCTCAGAAACTGTAGTCCAGACACCAGATCTCAGAAACACATCTGGAAGCTCGGTCGTGTTCAGTCCAAACATATCGGGCTGCTGGTCGTTGGTCAGGAAGCGAGACAGGTTGTCCAGTAAGGGTTTGCCGAAAGCATTTCCCGCAACTGAAAGCCCTGCACGATCTCCGCGGGATGAAAGCATCACATCAGCCATGTGTGTCAAAGAGGAGCGATCAACGCCTGTGCTGGTGTATACGTGTCTGGTCGAGGAGATGGTCAGCCCTTGTATGATCTTGTGAAAGAGAGTAGCCCAGCTCTTAACCATCGGATGAGCTCTCTTGGCCAACGAGGACAAATTGGAACCCCATGACCAGCAACTATCCCACATGGAGATGTGCCTGTAGAGGACCCCGTCCACGGCCGCTGTCACAAGATCTGTGTCTGTGTCGTAGAAGGCCAGACAGGTGGAAGCCCTGCACTCTGGTATAACTGGACACCGACCGTGCTCAAAAGTCTTCATTACACCCCACAGGGTCACGGTTGCCATCTTCAGCTCTGTTTCCTTGACTGGGTCTAGCTTGAGCGTGACGTCCCGTTTAACCCAGTCTCGGATAATCTTGCACACCACTGAGACCTGCGTCGCCGGCACCGAATTGCTCATCAGTAGCTTCAGCGTGTCAGCAAGTTGATCAAGGGGTACATCCAACACCGAAGGAAGAGCCTTCTCGTGAGCCTCCCGTTCCTGCACGGCCTCGGACGCGGCGTCACGGGGGCTGAGACCGTCCCTTACTGTCTTGAAGCAAGTCTCAAGATGCTTACTTTCCCTCCTGCCAGGATGCTTGCCCAGGGCTACGTGACCAGAGCTACACTGTTTCCGACAGGTCTCGGTTTTCCTCCGTTTACTTTGGTTATTATACCTGTCATCATATTTGTCACCATTGTCCTTACTTTCCGGCTTCCTATATGCATCACTGTGTACCACTGGATTGGACTGGATTATGTTGGCTAGGGTAGCTTTACCTGACAACCCCAGGCCGAGAGCTCTGAGTTTCTTCCAAGGGAGAAAAACCCAGGGTACGAAGCCTGCCAGAACGGTCCAACGGATTATGTTCCTCAGGGTGGTCTTGATATGTTCGCACACGTTGTTGGAGGAGTAGTAGTTGATGAGGTACCGCACCAAGCAAGTGGCACTTTCACTGTTGCTCCCTAAAACGTTGTAAAGTAGCAACTCCACAGAGAGAGCCGGGCTGAATACGTTGACGATCTCCTCAATGGCTATGGCCAGCTGTGGGTCTTCACTTACATAGACCCAAGAGTCTACATCTTGATGGATAGGCATCAGACCGTAACGTTTGTAGTCAACGTTGTCAGACCGACCCTGTTCACGTTGACAAAACTCTCTTCTTCTGAAGCGCTCTAATCCGTCAGAGATCCCTCTGTCTTCCAAAGCGAGCTCGGCTAGCTCCTTCTCATGGCGGACCAGTTGCTCGCTGGATGTGTTCGTCTCAGCTCTCCTCATCTCGCTTCCCGGTGTGGTTGGTGAGCGCAAGGACTCTATCGGGTCTTGTCCTTAATGGTGTAACAGTGTTCCTGCATCTGTTTTAAATGGAGACAAAAAGTCAGTGTTCAATCAGCAGAGAGGTGTGTGTGTATGTGTGTGTGTGAGTTGATCTGTGAGTTGATCTGTGAGTTGATCTGCGAGTTGATGTGTGGTTAACGATACCAACAAGCTTTATTTCTCCTAAAGTTGAAAGGATCCAGCTTATGGGCTCAATCTTCAACATGTCCTGGATGTTGTTTAGAGCCTTCTGTTGTCTGTGCAGCAACAGGCGGAGCCTAAACCAGGGCAGGGGTTATCACCACTATGAACAGGACAACAGTGACGAAGACAGTGATGAGGATGAAGACACACGCGCCAAGTTTCGGACACGTGTGGTTAAGCTCTCGAATCTCAAACGCAACGCAATCGACGTGACCACAGATGTGATTATTGCAGAAAGCATGCTGCGACGCCACGGTAACGATTCGAGTTTACTAATGTACCACAACAAGTGCTCCAAAGAGATGTATCGAGCTCTCAATAAGCTCCCTGTGACATCCCACGGAGCGGAGGTCAAGAGGCCTTACAGTTCCTCACGCAACAACATTGTGTAGAAACAAGTACACGACTTAACAATGCACAGCGTCCTTCCCATGGTCTGTTTGAGATTCACACCATCCTTGCTTCTATCACTTTGAGTTAGGACCTGCCTGTTGCTTTGTGCCTGTAATTCCGTATAGTTCAGCTCACAGGACTGTCTGTATCATGAGTGTGGTAACCATGGACGTGAATAGCTATACGCTGAAACCGCTGGAGATGATTTCGCGATTGGTGAAAGCTCCTAACTTTCTAGCCAACCCAACCAGCACATTTGCGGAGGTCATGATTGATAAAGTAATCAGAGCCTCTGCAACAAACAGCTCCATCTCAGCTGAGGCCGCTGTGGTGATTTCGCAGGCTCACATGGGAGTTAGCCTGTTCAGACAACAGAGAGACACAAGTCGCCTACTCGCCGGATTTGTGTACAAGATGCTGGTCCCGGACGAGGCAGTGCCCACAGGTACGAGATTCTGCAGGCGCTACAGGATCACAGATCAGCGTGAGGCTCAGCAGGGTACCTACGACACAATCAGCAATGGAGTGCAGACTAGAGAGTACAGCCAAGTGTTCCAGCATACATCAAAGGTGATCACGATGCAATTTGGAAGCCTCTTAAGCGTCACAGTGCCCTCGTTGGCCATGGATCTGATCAGCAGAGAGTTGGAAAGGGTTAGCACTTCTTGGGAGCTAACTAGGACAATTGATGTGCTCAGATATTGTGCTGCTCAGCCCACATTGACGGACAGGGTTGCGCAAAGGACCAAAACGTCCACTCGCGCAGAGAAATTGGACTCCATATTGGTGATGGCAGAACTCATGTGTGGTATGATCAACGTACAACCCGACTCCTTTGTCTGCGCACTGGAAAATGCTCGGAGGATACTGGGGAGTGATAAGCCTGAGGTCATGATCGTGGGTGACACTCTGTTCCGCGTCATCTCCCAGAGAAGCTCCAACGGCAAGATATGGTCTCTGATCATCAGTGAAGACACCAAGATCACCCCCGAGTTCTCTGTATACACCATGGCCAACGAGAATGGTAGAAATGGAGGAGGCTATGAGTTCACCATGTAACAGGTCACCCAGCGCACTTTGGCCGACAAGGACCTGCCCTTCACCAACGAATCCTCCTTCCAGGACAGCTCAATTGACATGAAGGTGAACTACATTCAAGTTGGAGGAGGTCCCATTGATAGGATCCCCATTGTGCACGTGGACGGGGTGCAGATGGAGCACGGAACCAGCAGAGACACTTCCACTGAACACAAGGCTTTCTGTAACTCCGAAGGTTTCAAGTGGGAGTACTTCACGGTGGGCTGTATGGCGCCTGCTCTCAATCAGATCAACCCCTCCCACATCCTCTCCACCACAGACTCAGACGACATCAACTACAAACAGCTTGCCCAGCCATCACCCTCAACCTCGTATCTCCATCAGTATGACGGATCTGTCGCCTGCATCAATCTACGTAGCCTACATGCCATGGGCAACCCGAAGCAGCTGTTTACTAGTGACCGGCGGGTGAGACTGCAGAATGATGTGAACGCATTGATGAGAAGTGAACCCAATGCAATTCCTGTAGAGAAACTAGCTTGTCTCGCGCACAGTAGAGACTGGTACAGTAAGATAAATAACCCCGCGTCTGTACTGGAGTTTGACGCTCGCAACATGGTGGTACCTCGCCCGTCTACTAGCCTGTCTAATCAAAACGAACGACACACTGCATGCTGGGTTGTCAGGCCACGGGTTTGTCTTTTTAACTCTTCCCCAATGAACAACATTGAGAATGAAATTGCTCAAATTGGCAGCGAGTTACTCACTCACTTCAGCGACACTGAGTATGCCAAACATGTGAGAGATAACTTGGTATTCCTCGAACGCGCGCTACATTACGAACAAGGTATTAAATCAATGCTTGACATGAGACGGACAATCCTCTCATCCGAAAATGGTTCTGAAAATGGTTCCAATTTTAGGGATTCGAATTGGACCAAGGAGAGATTATTTTGGTCTTGGTTAACCGACCCGATCTGTACCGTTCACATACGCCGTACCCTTGCGAATAAGGAGGTCACAGACGGAATTACCACTGAGGAACGCAATTGGTACAATTGGAAGGTTTCATAAACGGACTCATTGGCCTGTTTAAGGGCATCGTTGGAACCAGAAACAACTCTGTGATAGCCTCCATGCCTACATTTTTCAATTCCTCTGGACCAGACGTTACAGACTATGGCTACCCAGATTACTTCACTTTGGATGAGGTGGACTATTGTAACCTCATGTACTGGATCATCCTTCCAGTCCTAGGAGCTCGAGTATACAAATGTGGAGCTACTGATAGTGAATTACTAGATAGTGTCCACACGCCTATCCCATACAGAGAGCACGAACGCAATCTAACCAATGAGTTGAACCTGACCAATGAGAGCTCTCTCACGGTGCTGCGGTTGGATAAAGGATGTTTTTTCTCTAAGGTAGCAATGCCAGACTGTGTCGACGTGAGCGAACAGTTTGAGCCTACCGCCAACTCACACAGGTATTGTACTGACACCGGATTTAGCGACACGTCGGTTGTAACCTACATGTGGGCCATCAGAGTGCAGAAGTTGGCAGGAATCAGCAACAATTTAGCCAAAGTCTTACTGGGGATACATTACAGCACCCTGTTGACGCACAATGTAATACAGGATCACTACGATACAAAATACTACTCCGGCATGTCCTACCTTCTTTTCAGAGGTGTACGGTTCACGGGATGTGGTGTCTCTCTCATGCAACAAAAGTCCGCTTTATACACACTGGGCACAGAGATCATATGCAAACCCACAGCTCACAATACGCACCAGGTGCACACGGTGAACCAATACTGCGAGTCTGTCGTGATACCAGAGACTCTAGAATCTCCCGGGGTGTACATCCCCAACCTGTACATGAAAGACGTAAGAGGAGGAGATGTTCACATAACCACCGGTGGTCCCTTTGACATGGTGGTGGCAGACGCGTTCAACAGGTTCTGCCCAGAGTCTGAGAGTGCGAGCGGATACCGCAGACCTTACGTCTTCACGACTGGCCGCTCAGAAAGACTCAGGTCTATTACGCCAGACCCTATGATGCGATCCGAAGCGTACACTTGTATGCCAACTCTACTCCGTCCGTTCAGCTCCACGCTCAGCATTAGAAACAAACACACTAGCCGACACCGCAACAATGAGGAAAGTAACCATAAGCTGTTCTGCAACACCCTTCACATGGTGGAGGTTGAGAAGGGCATCCTCGATCCCATCGGAGATCCCTTTAAGGATACCGTTGAAAGGGTAAACGGGGAAAAGCGCACTACAGACATAATGCAACCAATACTGGGAGTGGCCTTCTGTGGAACTTACAGTATAGGGCTGACCTCTGACAAGAAGCTCATGTGCGTGAGCGATGCAACCCAGGAAACCCTGGTTGATAGGCTAGCGCCTAGAATCAGCGGAACAGGTATATTCGCCTGCAACCCTATCCCGACAACCTATCGCTTAATCAACCCCATCTTCAACAGAATATTCGAGAGCACCCGATACTCTCGTTTCCTGCAAAGTTAGATGGACACTCACCGTATGCCAGGACTATTGGTTACAAGGACTCATAGGGGTTAACTTGCATGGTTCGCGGTTCCAACAACAACAACAAGATTATGGTCAGTAGCCTGTTCTCACACAACATAGCCAGAGGACTGTGTGTGTTGACAGATTTCGTACTCTCCTGTGGGGTAAATTTCTTTACCTCCCTGTACACACACCCCATGGACCAAGAGAATAACCTAACCCTGATGAGGAAGAAAGAGGAGGCTGAGGTGGACATAGCAATAAATATTGTTTCAAGATCCATAGCAAGCTTAGACGCAAACATAGCTCTACTCAAGGAATCCATAGACACGACCATCGTGGAACACGATGAGTACAACAAGCTCAAGAAGGAACTTGTTTCTGCCCAGTTGCAGAGAGCTGACCTTCGTTACTTACTGGGTGCCCTCCGGGGAAGGCTCGACGTGCGGCGATTGATCGGCGCAGTAAAGACTCTCTCTGACAACGTGGGACTGCAACTTAACGCCTCTGCATACATCAACAGGCAGGTGGTAACCCTGGCCGTGCAAAGAGACTTGGATGACATGAGAGAACCTGTCACTAGAGTGAGCGTTCAAGACGCTTACCGGGAATACAGTAGACCAAGACCTATGACTTTAGATAATGTTGTATAATGAGGTGTGTATCATGTATCAACATGTCATCTCGGCCTAGTGTTGTCTGATCATTTTCAGCTCATGTGTCATGTGTATTGATGACAGATAAATGAATAAAACTACATAGTCCTGTATACACTTTGTCTATGTGTAATGTGTGTAGTAAAGGCAGACATTGCGCATGCCTTCTTCAATGCCTTCTTCAATACCGTGAATTTGAGATGATCTTGGTTCACAAGTGTCCAGCAAGGGGTCAACAGTGTTAGATAATTCCGAGGTTTGCGCTATAAGGAGTATTACGTGATATAATAGACAACACCAAGACCTATGTATGCAGTAAGCAGTTTTATTAGAAAAAGCTACAATTCTAGATTTCTGTTATAGAAATGTACCGAAGGCTCTTCGTACAGTAGGTGTATAAAGAAAACACATAAAAGAGGTACGTATGTCATTTGGTATAAGAACACAAACACATCAAATATCACCTTACATATATCATGGAATGTACAGAACACAAGTACCATAGAGTACAATTCATTCATATGTTACTGTTATGCGCAGTTGTAAAAGCAACCTACAGTCAATCGATCTGATAACTGCTCAAACATGTATCTGTCAAGTACCCAAAGTACAATATACACACTATGTAAACATTACTGATGCCATTTAAAGCTGAGTGTAGCACTCTGCTGTGGTGTAAAGACGTGTGAGACCAGAGCAAGCATCACCATCTTCATTGTGGTAACAGTTGAATTCCTGAGCAATGTCGATCCGATGTCCGTCATGCAGTTTTATTAGAAAAAGCTACAATTCTAGATTTCTGTTATAGAAATGTACCGAAGGCTCTTCGTACAGTAGGTGTATAAAGAAAACACATAAAAGAGGTACGTATGTCATTTGGTATAAGAACACAAACACATCAAATATCACCTTACATATATCATGGAATGTACAGAACACAAGTACCATAGAGTACAATTCATTCATATGTTACTGTTATGCGCAGTTGTAAAAGCAACCTACAGTCAATCGATCTGATAACTGCTCAAACATGTATCTGTCAAGTACCCAAAGTACAATATACACACTATGTAAACATTACTGATGCCATTTAAAGCTGAGTGTAGCACTCTGCTGTGGTGTAAAGACGTGTGAGACCAGAGCAAGCATCACCATCTTCATTGTGGTAACAGTTGAATTCCTGAGCAATGTCGATCCGATGTCCGTCATGCAGTTTTATTAGAAAAAGCTACAATTCTAGATTTCTGTTATAGAAATGTACCGAAGGCTCTTCGTACAGTAGGTGTATAAAGAAAACACATAAAAGAGGTACGTATGTCATTTGGTATAAGAACACAAACACATCAAATATCACCTTACATATATCATGGAATGTACAGAACACAAGTACCATAGAGTACAATTCATTCATATGTTACTGTTATGCGCAGTTGTAAAAGCAACCTACAGTCAATCGATCTGATAACTGCTCAAACATGTATCTGTCAAGTACCCAAAGTACAATATACACACTATGTAAACATTACTGATGCCATTTAAAGCTGAGTGTAGCACTCTGCTGTGGTGTAAAGACGTGTGAGACCAGAGCAAGCATCACCATCTTCATTGTGGTAACAGTTGAATTCCTGAGCAATGTCGATCCGATGTCCGTCATGCAGTTTTATTAGAAAAAGCTACAATTCTAGATTTCTGTTATAGAAATGTACCGAAGGCTCTTCGTACAGTAGGTGTATAAAGAAAACACATAAAAGAGGTACGTATGTCATTTGGTATAAGAACACAAACACATCAAATATCACCTTACATATATCATGGAATGTACAGAACACAAGTACCATAGAGTACAATTCATTCATATGTTACTGTTATGCGCAGTTGTAAAAGCAACCTACAGTCAATCGATCTGATAACTGCTCAAACATGTATCTGTCAAGTACCCAAAGTACAATATACACACTATGTAAACATTACTGATGCCATTTAAAGCTGAGTGTAGCACTCTGCTGTGGTGTAAAGACGTGTGAGACCAGAGCAAGCATCACCATCTTCATTGTGGTAACAGTTGAATTCCTGAGCAATGTCGATCCGATGTCCGTCATGCAGTTTTATTAGAAAAAGCTACAATTCTAGATTTCTGTTATAGAAATGTACCGAAGGCTCTTCGTACAGTAGGTGTATAAAGAAAACACATAAAAGAGGTACGTATGTCATTTGGTATAAGAACACAAACACATCAAATATCACCTTACATATATCATGGAATGTACAGAACACAAGTACCATAGAGTACAATTCATTCATATGTTACTGTTATGCGCAGTTGTAAAAGCAACCTACAGTCAATCGATCTGATAACTGCTCAAACATGTATCTGTCAAGTACCCAAAGTACAATATACACACTATGTAAACATTACTGATGCCATTTAAAGCTGAGTGTAGCACTCTGCTGTGGTGTAAAGACGTGTGAGACCAGAGCAAGCATCACCATCTTCATTGTGGTAACAGTTGAATTCCTGAGCAATGTCGATCCGATGTCCGTCATGCCCGTTGTCATTGACATCAGAGGTGTATGTGAATATAGAGTTGGCACCCTTATGGTTAAACAGGTATTTCCAATCATCTTTGACCCCATTCCGGGTTAGATTAGGGGTTACATTTTCCATCCCACATTTCGAGGCCAGCAAAGCTATCATATGGACCAAAGTGGAACCTTCAGAAGGTTTACAATCCAATACCACCTTGAGCTCCCTCTCTCTCGGTGACATATACTGAGCTTTAAACCACATAGATAAATAGACAACCATCTGTCTGAACTCTAAAGCTGAGGTCAAGGGTTTCAGCTTACGCACGTTAGCCACAAATGGTAACACAGTACGCTTTGAAATGCACCACATAGCTAAGATTATCTGTTTCTTCAAAACAAAACAGCACCAATGAAAATCGTAGCCTTTGAGCTGCACATTGAACAGTTTCGGCAAGTACTGATCAGGACTGATCATGTCCTGCGTCTTGGGTGGAGGACGGGTTCCCACCAGAACGTGATCCCAGAAACCCGGCACGTGAGGAATGCACACATATCTATACGCCACCTCTTCCGGCATTGTTTCCTTTACCCAGTACTTGAAGGACATAGTGTCTTTCGCATTGATGAGATCATTGAAAGCTGCATGGGGAGAGAAAACAGAGACCATTGTCACTTTCAGGTCCAGTGGTATGAACCATAACCATTATATACCCATATATATGAGAGAGAGAGAGAGAGAGAGAGAGAGAGAGAGAGAGAGAGAGAGAGAGAGAGAGAGAGAGAGAGAGAGAGAGAGAGAGAGAGAGAGAGAGAGAGAGAGAGAGAGAGAGAGAGAGAGAGTGAGAGAGAGAGAGAGTGAGAGAGAGACCTACCATGTCTCAGCTTCCCAATGTCAGGGACTTGCTTCTCATTCAGGATGTCTTGCACATATCCATTGAGCTCGTCTTCACTCTTGAACTGGTCATTGATGTTCAGTTCTAGATCCCATGATCCTAGATAATCCAGATCATGACAACTGGCTAGGTCGCTAGCCGTGGTGTTTACAGCGCCGTGTGTAGATGATATGCCATGCATGCGGCATCCTCCCTGTCTATGGTAACAGAGTGTGCAGATTACACAGCCACACGCACACTGAATTGGTCTATTGAGCTGAATCAAGAAGTCGTGACAGATGATGGCCCTGTTGAAGGTCTTTCTACAGTTGAAACACAATGTATATTGTTTCACTATAGCCAGCAGTGTGTTGAGGGATGTAGCACTAGCCCCCTGATTTTCCAAGAGTTGGCTACGGGGATAAGGGGTGAGGTCATGATAGGTGACAGCTGCTTCGGATTGCGGTGGGGTTGTGGTTACTAACTGTTGCTGCTGCACAGATGTACCCGGCTGGGGATATCCCTGGTGTTGCTCACACCAGAGAGATGATTCCTGTTGTGATGGAGATGATTCCTGTTGTGATGGTACAAGCACCCGCTGCTGCTGTTCAGGTTGTGGTGGGGTTTGGAATAACACCTGTTGCTGCTGCACAGATGTACCTGGTTGGGGATATCCCTGGTGTTGATCATACCAGTGAGGGGATGCCTGTTGTGATGGTATAAGCACCTGCTGCTGGTGGTCAGGTTTCGGTGGGGTTTGGAATGGTGAGTGTTGCTGCTGTACAGATGTGCCCTGGTGAGGATTGTAGATATTGTAATTGTGTATATGACTATACTGCTGGTGATCCCGATGCACTTGGTACGTATTGGGCTCTACAGGCTGTACAGATTGGGGTTCTTGACTATGCTCACTGTATTTATACACACTAGAGGTGTCGTTCTCTGAGCTTCCACGGTCATAGCAGTCTCCGGGGTAGGGTGTGCTTCCCATATCTGTAGGCTGGGAAACTACATTATCACTCAAGCTCGGAGTGGTTATGCTGTGAGCAGGCTCAGATGCAGCAACAAAAGGGAGGTCCGGACAAACAGGGAGTCCCAGCCAATCCAGCCCAGGGAGTTGGTTATTTGGCATATCACAGTCTTGGGTGTTGTTTGGATGTAAGATATCCCCTATCGCTGATGACGACCCCGGATCCCTCACCATACTCCTGTAACAACAGAAAAGTGATGGACAAGACATTCCCATTATAAACAAACACCACATATTTAAACCACTTGAGAATATGATACGGGTTATATGTACATACATCTCAAATCTAGTCATGTATGATGCAATTTCCTTCTTAAGATCTTGATGCTCAGGTATATCAGATACAAAGCCTGGTTCAGCTGTAGGTTCAGGTACACTGTTAAACATTTCATAGCACGTGGTCTCAGCAGATATGGACTGCTCAATGGACACAGCCTCGGCCTCAGCAGATGCTGCCTCTTCTGTGTCATCGGAGGTGTGGCGCTTTGGCTCTGTGGACACTGCCTCGGTTTCAGTAGAGGCTACTTCCTCAGTAGAGGCGACTTCCTCTCTACATTGAGACCCATTATCCGCAGATAGACATTTTCCAATGTTGGCCTGCTTTGTGTCATCTGGGAGGTGGGACTTGGGTGCAGTAGACACTACATTGGTCTCAGCAAATGTGATGTCCTCCATGTCTTTCACTGCACTCTCTGTACCATCCGGGTAATGGGATTTAGGAAAGGTTGACACTGCCTTGATCTCACTAGCAGCGGCTCCCACTCTACAATGAGACTCATTGTCCACAGATACACACTTTTCACTGTCAGCCTCTTTGTCAGCCTCTTTGTAAACCTCTTTGTCAACCCCTTCAACTCTGTGATCATTGTTGTCATCAGAGTCACTGGAGTCTCCAGAACTGCTGCTAGAACTGCTGCTTGGACTGCCACTCGTGCTGCATTTTGAACTGTCGCTTGAACTGTCACTTGAACTACTGTCATCATCTTCATGTAACACAGTAGATACTTTGGGGTCATCATCTCCATCACTAACAGATTCTGGATGAGCAGATGTCCCGTGATCCACATCTCTACTGTTGTCAGGTTGTCTGGTCTTCATCCAGTGTCTTTTTCTAGTCTTTGTCTCACATCTACTGTCTTGACTGCCACGGATGGTGGTCTGAGGTCTTGAACTGTAGCTTAAACCGCCGCTATCATCTCCATGTGATACAGAAGCTACTTCTGGGTCATCTTCTACATTGCCGACAGATTGCGGAAAGGCAGATCTGCCATCCTCCACACATCCACTGTTGTCTGTTTTTGTTTTGGTCTTCATTTCTTTTTCTCTGATGAGGTGATGTCTCGGAATCATGGCTTCTTATAGTGTCTGTCTCCCATCTGCTGTCCTGACTGTCACAGATGGATGTCTGAGGTCTGTTGGTCTGAGGTCTGTTGGTCCGAGGTCTGTTGGTCTGAGGTCTGTTGGTCTGAGGTCTGTTGGTCTGAGGTCTTGAACTGCCGCTATCATCTCCATGTGACACAGAAGCTACTTCTTGGTCATCCTCTCCATTGCCGACAGATTCTGGAAAGGTAGATCTGCTATCCTCCACACATCCACTGTAGTCTGTTTTTTTTCTGGTCTTCATCCAATTTCTTTTTCTCTCATGAGGTGCTGTCTTGGAATCATGGCTTCTTATAGTGTTTGTCTCCCATCTGCTGTCTTGACTGCCAAAGATGGTGGTCTGAGGTCTGTTTGCCTGAGGTCTCTTGGTCTGGGGTCTGTTGGTTTGGGGTCTGGTGGTTTGGGGTCTGGTGGTCTCGGATCTGCATACGCTGCCAAGCTGTCTGAATGTATTAACAGTGTTGCGCTGTTTTTTGATAGGTTCTCCTATGGAATGTTGCAGTATCCATTCTTCAGGTATACGACGCTTAAGCGTCGACTTTCTCTTTGCAGCAGATGGAGCATTGTAATCATTTGGCCTTCTGTTGTAGTCATTTGACTCTCTTCTGTTGTAATCCTTTGGACTTATGTTGTAGCCTTTTGGCCTTTCATTGTACTCCTCTGGTCTTCTGTTGTAATGTAGCCCTGTTGAAATAGCTTGCTGGTATCTGTGTCTCTCAGGCTCACATCTTGATGTTCGAACATAAGGCTGGGGGTGTCTTGGGTACATACAATCCTCTGTTTGGTACTGTGTGTTATTAGAGCGTCTTTCATAGGACCTTCTCTGTTGAATATTGCGCAAGGGAGAGGGTATAGATTCTCTCAGTTCTCTATGGTCTTGCGCTCTTAAGTCCATAGCCTGGTCATATATCTTGTGTCCCTTGTTGTTTCTTGAATAGTATACATGTGCCATATTATCTTGTCACTCAGGCTTGTTGACTAAAGAAGTCCTTGGTATATTATCTTAAATTAATATATTCCCAGTCTTGTTTGCTTAAGAAGTCCATGGCAATGCGTATGTATTATCTTCACAATCTGAAGGTGTGGTGTCTCCTGGGGTTTGCACAATTGGTTCATGGAACTGTCTTATATATTTCATAAGCTCCTCCTAGAATGTTCCTAACGGCTTCTTAACTCAATACATTGGCTGTAGATAACAGTCTTTGACAAATAGGCTTTGTCCATGCATATCTATGTCCGTCCAGACTCGAAACGCCGTCCAGACTCGAAACGCCGTCCAGACTTGAAACGCCGCCCAGGCTCGAAACAACGCCCAGGCTCGAAACGCCGTCCAGACTCGAAACGCCGTCCAGACTCCAAACACCGCCCAGACTTCAAATGCCAACCAGGCTTGAAACACCGTCCAGACTCGAAACGCCGTCCAGACTCGAAACGCCGTCCAGACTCGAAACGCCGTCCAAGCTCGAAACGCCGTCCAGACTCGAAACGCCGTCCAGACTCGAAACACCGCCCAGACTCGAAACGCCGTCCAGACTCGGAACGCCGTCCAGACTCAAAACGCCGTCCAGACTTCAAATGCCAACCAGGCTTGAAACGCCGTCCAGGCTCGAAACGCCGTCCAGACTTCAAACGCCGTCCAGACTTGAAACGCCCTCCGAGGTCAGTGACGACGCATATATATAGGCACATGTGATATGCACGCTTCCACATCTCCACTGATCAGACAGAGACCAGAGAGAAGAAACTCGAAATGGAACTGACCCAGAAGTTCAAGATTGCCAGCTACCTAATGAGAAATATGGAGATCTTTAACAAGGTGGTCGCGGCTCTGAAAGACCACAACTCACTGTCACTGGATAGCAAACTAAGCCAACTGATTGCTCGTATGCTTAGGAGGCATAGCTCAGACACATATGACAAACACCCGGAACGTCTGATCGACATGATGTGGAGCTACTTGTCCGGGAAGGATACATGTAAAGTCTTGGTCGACATACTCAAAGGATACTGTCCTGAGTTTGAAATGACTGATCTCGAGGAGCACAACCTTGAGGAGCTTTTGAAGTATGATATGTGCCCGAAATCCAACATCCGATCATCCTTACGAAAGACACTCTGGAACCTCAACGCAACTGATGTCAAACGAGTGAAGCTGTTGCTCTCATGGGAGATTGTCCAGGGTTACGGTAATATTCCATACGGAGTGATTGAGGAGGCCAACACTGGGGGATTGGCAGATTATATCGTCTCAAAGTACTCTGTACACACAGTGTTTTTGATGAGTCTGATTTTTGGCACATTGAAAGAATGGATCTGCTGCTGGAACTAATCACACGGATTGTTTAGTTGTAGCTGTAATGTCAATCTGTGTAACCTGATGTTACTCTACAATAAAATACAATCTTTACGAAAAATGTTCTGTGTCTAGTGTCTATGTCAAGATGGCTGTTAAGTGAAACGTTCTGTGTTGTGGTGATATTGGAGAAAACAACTGTTAATTGTAAACCAGTTCTTTATTCTAAGAAAAGGAACCTTGGTTTTTACTGTGAGCCTTGGATACAAGAAAGCTTAAAAGGCCAGTCAGCACATCACACCTACTGAGGGCGACGTATCATCTCCTAATAATGGTCGAACAAGATGACTACTACAGTTGGTGGTTTACCAACAAGGATGATTGGCTCACAATTACCTTGATAGCAGCTCCATTGATGATTGTTTTTGGCTTGGTACTGATTACTCATAGGATCCACAACAGGTCTTCGTCCCATATTTACAAACCATGTACACGTCTACCTTCGACTACATACGAACCTGTCTATGTTCCTACAACGTGCGCCCTTAATGACACAAAGTGTAATGTGAGCAACCAGCATGACGAATATGTCATTGACGCTAAAGACGCTTCGGTGATTGGCAGTTTTGGAAAGCTGGTAACTATAACAGACGTGACATGTGAGATGACAACAACAGTAAGGTAACAACTGTGGTATAATGTTTGTCTCATCTAACTCTACATCACAAACAGGACCTAAAAAGAACGACAAGTCCTTGCGACATCCTACCCGTGAGCCCGTGAGCCCCGTGAGCACCGTTGAGGACAACCATGATCGTGGCAGCCCTTCTGAAACCTGAAGATGATCTTGGTGTCAACATCAACATCAAATCTATGTTATACACTTTGTACCCCGTGTTTGTAAGTTGTCATTACATGCTTCACCTATGACAGAGAATAAAGAGAAGAATCAATGACATTGTCTGTTGATGTTTATTGACAGATACAAGGCTGGACATGACAGAAGTATCATACAATCAGAGTAGTCAAAGGATATCACACTTTGATCAAAGGCAGTCTGCTGTATCTTATCTTTCTTTCACATATCACATAGATAATGTAAAACGAGGCGTAAAAAAATGAAATGACACCCCCTGTTATAACTACCATGCTCAATTCGTACAACTCTCTGTCACTAAGAGTTGTGAACGAGTGGTACAAAGTAGAGTTATTAGGAAATGCAGATATTATCTCAGACATCTCTGGTCCTCTGACACTCTGGTCTTCTGACACTCTGACCTTCTGACACTCTGACACTCTGGCACTCTGGTCCTCTGGTCCTCTGGTCCTCTGGTCATGTGGTCTTAGGGTCCTCTGCTAGTGCACAGTTTGGCCAGATGTAGCGCCTTTACAACATTGACTTGTTTGGTACCTTTCTTGGAGCACCCACAATCTAAAGTGACATAGGGTAAGATTCACATTAACTGTATCCACTGAAATATATGACAAGGACAAATATTACCTGTAACACGAATGTTCACTTCCCCGTCGTACCTCTGCACCATTAACCTGACGCCATAACGGAACTAGGATAACAGGCTGTCTTGAATATGCTCAATGTGCATGGGCAGAGGCCACTTGTTCTTCTGATATAGCTCCTATGACACAAAGCATATACAGTGGCACACATAACCTCCCTTTATTTTTTATATGTTAGTAACAAACATAATACACATTATACAATCTCGTACCTGTAGGTCTCCGATAGCATTGTCACAGTAGTTCTCTGCTCCATGATGTGGTGTTCCATCACCTTGGTTTAACAGCTCCACCAATGCTTGTGCAGCATGAGCTCTGGCTGCTTTTTTTGAAGTACCGGTACCATTAGCTGCATGTGATATACTATCATGAAACACTTTGACTTTGAAATTGAAAGTTTGATTATGGGGTGGACTACTTAAACACATTTCATAATATTTGACAAAACATTTGTTGGTATCAGCAAACTCCTTCAGTATGGAGCACCACTTTACACCTGAACCATTAGGCGTGGTTCAGTATAGAAGCTCCAAGGCTGAGCAATGGTAGTCATTACATTATAGGTCTGCAATTCAATATGATTACATGCAGCACATCGATTCCTTACTGGTTGAACAAGACACTACATATAAGCCTGGACGGCGTTTCAAGCCTGGACGGCGTTTCGAGTCTGGACGGCGTTTCAAGTCTGGACGGCGTTTCAAGTCTGGACGGCGTTTCGAGCCTGGACGGCGTTTTGAGCCTGGACGGCGTTTGAAGTCTGGACGGCGTTTCGAGTCTGGACGGCGTTTCGAGTCTGGACGGCGTTTCAAGTCTGGACGACGTTTCGAGCCTGGACGGCGTTTCAAGCCTAGTTGGCGTTTTGTAGTCTGGATGGCTTTTCGAGTCTGGACGGCGTTTCGAGTCTGGACGGCGTTTCAAGTCTGGACGGCGTTTCGAGCCTGGACGGCGTTTCAAGCCTGGACGGCGTTTCAAGCCTGGTTGGCGTTTTGTAGTCTGGGCGGTGTTTCGAGTCCGGACGGCGTTTCGAGCCTGGACGGCGTTTGAAGTCTGGACGGCGTTTCAAGTCTGGACGGCGTTTCGAGTCCGGACGGCGTTTCGAGTCCGGACGGCGTTTCGAGTCCGGACGGCGTTTCGAGCCTGGACGGCGTTTCAAGCCTGGACGGCGTTTCAAGCGTGGTTGGCGTTTTGTAGTCTGGCCGGTCTTTCGAGCCTGGGCGGTGTTTCGAGTCTGGACGGCGTTTCGAGTCTGGACGGCGTTTCGAGCCTGGACGGCGTTTGAAGTCTGGACGGCGTTTCAAGTCTGGACGGCGTTTCAAGTCTGGACGGCGTTTCGAGTCTGGACGGCGTTTGAAGTCTGGACGGAAATGGAAGCCTGGGCGGAATTTGAAGCCTGGGCGGAACTGGAAGCCTGGGCGGAACTGGAAGCCTGGGCGGAATTTGAAGCCTGGGCGGGACTGGAAGCTTGGTCTGACGGCCGTGTGGGTGGATAAGCAGCCTCGGTTGGACAGCAGTGGGCAAATAAAGAGCCCTGTGGGTGGATACCGCCCATAACCAACCGATGGAGCTCTCCTTCAAAGTCTAGCACGTAAAAGGGCTTGCACAAGCCACATCGACAGTACAGTCTGCAAGGCTTTAAAAGGTGCATGACAGGCTCAACTCTTTGTCCTGAGACTACAGTACACTTACTGCTGTGTACCGGCTGGTTGACTGAACTAAACAAAAGACCTTATAGCTCCATTGGAAACCTACTGTCCTTATTCATCGCCATAAAGCAACACGATGGACAAACCACCGCTATTCATTGTGACAGAGGAACCTCCGTGGTATTCAACCCATTCTCCCAAAGATCGTTTCAGCTGTGAAAGCGCTCAAGGACTGTTTGATAAAGTGGTCAACCTGATGGTGTCCAAGCAAGGGGACCTATCAGAAAGAGAGCGGAGATTCAAACCAAAAACCACGTACAAGACAATCAAGGACATGGTGATCCGGGATGCTGAAACTATAGAACAAAGACCTTCGCGCTCGCTACTGCTTGCACTAATGGACCTAGTGGACATTGAAGGCGGGAACAACTTTGGGTCTATGGAAAGTGTAGACAAGGCTGGTCTCAAACACCTACTGCTGTCATACGGTAACTACACGGCCTTCTATATACAGAATAAAATGCTGATCAGCACCAGTGGCAAGAGGGTGATTCCGGTGGTCACGCAGTATTCTGACAAACACAACTTTGTTTACTATGACAGCAGCAGGTCCATGATCGGAACCTACAACGTCCGTCTCGGGACAACTGGGAACATCAAGACGAGGTCGTACTTTGTACAAGAGGTACTGTTAGTCCCGGGACACAAGAGCCTCAAATTGTTGAAAATGGTCACGGGTAACAAGTTTGAATTTTGGGACATGGCCCTCGAGGTGCCCACACACATTACAGCTCTCACTCCTTCCTTTCAAGACATCCGTCCTTGGCAGTTGTTACCCACGGAGGACAAAACCCCATCTACCCAGAGCGACGACAATGCGCTGGTCTCTCAAACGGAAGACATACGCCCCATGTGCTGTGTGGTAGGCACGGCATCGGCTGACATATTGAAGAACAAGAGGGAGAACTGCAGGGATTGGTTCACCGAAAACCAAGTGATATGTGATCTTAAGGACTTTCAGTGTGAGAACTATGGCACCCCTACTGTCTACTTCAGGAGGGGTGGTAAGTGCGTGGATAACAAGCGGGTGCACCTGCTACCAGTTGTCACTTTGAGAAAGGGTCAGGATAAGTCAACCAATCTGTACGTGTCTACCACAATGAGATTTTGCAGGGCCATGCAGCAATGTACTGTGAAGGGCAACGGTGAGCCAGTGAACTGTTGGAATGTCACACTACTGCAATTGAAGAGGGATACGTTTTTCACCGGAACCCAAATGTATCAGGAGATATACAACCCTGCCTTGACATCATTCATTAAGCGTGTGAATCCAAGCAGCTGGTGCACTTTCATACCCAAGCATGTGGAGAGCACGTTTGTGGACCCCATGATGGTGGAGGTGGTGGAACTGGCCATTAAATTCATGGACAGAAAGATCCCCAACGCCTTCGCGGTGGCCGAGTTGCTATATTGCCCGATTGAGAAAGTGCAAGAATACCTGAAGGCTTGGGCCATGTATGCATCTGACAACAGCATTAACACCACTGTAATGAAGAATCGTGTCAGTATGTTGGAGAAGCAGATGACCGCAGACTGGACCCAGTTGACCAGAAGCGCATCAAGTTATACCCAAAAGAGATTTGGTCAGAGTGGTAATGCTAAAGTTGTCTCAGCGTGTGAGAAGTTATTCAAACGTGAGTTGTTTGAACATCAGTTCCTGGATGACATAGTCAAAATCCAGAAGAAGTGGCAGGTCCTGGTCAAACATGATAGAAGTAAGATTAAGGACAAGGACTTGGTTTATATGTATACCATGACCAAGATGCTCTTTTCAAAACTCCGCACTTGTCACACCAGATGGAAGAAAGAGTTAAAGAAACTGATGAAAAAAGATCTGAAGAAAGGCCTGAAGAAAGGAGAACAAGCGCGCAGCAATCCACCAAGTGGAACGTGCTCCCCGGAGTCTACAGAACCCCATGATGCAGAAGTGTCATCTAAGTGTCCGGCTGAGGTCCAGGGGCACAGTAAAGATGAAGTGACCGGTGGCAGTGAGACTAAAGAACCCTTGTGCTCCATCGTGACATCGGAATCTATTCCAGTTCATATGTGGATTAAGAACATGTCTACACTGCTGCTGAGCGAACCGTGGTTGCATGGCGATGAGGATCTAAGGAGAGAGGCTGTTTGCACTCTCCTGGGATTGGACAACACTCTACTGGCCAGGCAATACAGTAACATCCTTCGCGACTGGGCCATTAACAACAAAAGTGTTGTTGATGTACTCCAAATCTATGGCCTGCAGGATAGACTCAGCAAAGCGCTGGTGGATTGCTTAGAGTCTACGTCTTCCGACAACTGGAGACACAAGGTGATGTTGTCTTTCCATGGTACCAAACACGTTCATATTTGTGCTAAGAAAGAACCATTTCAGCACCAAACCCCTGTAGCGCACGATCGCCCAGCTTCTAAGCCTAGCACTCCAGCCTCTAGATCATCTGGCTCCAAGAGTGACAACAATAGCCTACATGTATCACCACACAGTTCCGGTCGAAGGTATAGTGACAACACGGCATGCCTTTGGGATAGAGAGGCGGATGAAGTTACCAGCGAAGAGGAAGTAGAGGATGATTATGACGATAATGATGATGTTGCTAGCTTCTGGGAGGATTTGGAGGCTATGACAGATTGCGACTACAGAGAGAGCCACGATGAATATGATTACAATGACGAGTTCATAGACGACGGACCTACCAATGAGGAATCCGTCAGTGAAGAGGAGGCGAGTGAGCGTGCGTTCTGTGTACAGGTTAAAAGGAGAACCAAAAAGGCAAAGTCTAACAAAAAGAATATCAATCAGGGACTCAAGTATAAGCACTTGTTGCATTCAGAGTCCGATGACGAGGAGTACCCACCCGAGCCTTCCTGTAGTGGTATAAAAGAGGACTTTTGTGGCTATAAGCGCACATTGCAATCAGACTCTGAGGATGAGCTGATGAGGCCAGATGTAAAGCGAGTCAAAAGTACAAAGGGGTACTGCCATTCTGACAAGGGTAAAGAGAAGGGTGCCAGGAGTGCAACGGTGGTGAAGGAGACATCTACTCAGCACTTTGTCCGAGAAAATAAGACTTGTGCTAAAGGGACACGGGACAAGTCCAAAAAGAGGTCTAGAAAAGGAAAACCTGTTAAGATCACAGGTGTCCTCAATCAACACTCCCCTCTACACAGAAGCAAGCTCTCAGACCCCGGAAGTGAAGAAAACCAAGGGGAGGAGAACTACCAGGAACGTGAAGTGGTCGATTCCTCAGAGCAGGGTGGAAACAGACAGCGTAAGAAGACCCAAAAACGCAGGCGTGAAAAGACAAACTGTGTTAAATCCCTCCAGCAGCAAGAGGCTACCAAAAACCCCAGCACTACTGACACCATTGGACATGAGCCCGGGTGGGAACCTGAAGAGGAAGGACTGGATAGTGAGCGACATCCCGTTGACACTACAGCGGATAGATTAGACAACAGACTTGAAAATACAGGGGGCGGTGACTCTGAAACGGACTCTTACAAGAACGAGTGTATGTTTACTATGTGAGATTTGTTATCATGTCTTCCCATAGCATGACAAAAAAGACGCCTGCACCCGGGCCCCGCAATGCTTGCATGATACGACATTTAGAGGGGCTGGCTAATCGTGTTTGTGTGTCTCAGTTAGAAGAACCTTGCTCCTCCTCTATAGTACTGTCTTCTACGTACTCGAATCCAGCCGTTAAAGCAGAGGAACCGAAGGTTATTCTTAAAAGTCTGGATAGGTATTTTGTAAGGAAGTGATAGAGATTTCTAGGTTTAGTTTGATACCTAACATAACAATGTATACCACAGCTGTATGGCATTGTAAAAGCCATCATTTTATGGCATATATCTCACTCTTTCTGCCATAGCTGCATTAATGTATACATCATGCTTATATGAGATAATAAAATGTCATTAACTCTGCTCAATAATAATAAAAATAATCACTACGTCTTCATTGCATCCAGTCTCTTTCTATCATTGCTGCATATATGTTCACATTATTCTTATGCATTATGATAATAACAATAATAATAATAATAATAATGAGGCTGAGATCACCAGTGATTATGTATCAAAAATGTATTAACCTAGACAGAAAACATGGACAAACATGAGGTTACACCAACAGTAGTATCACAGTTGTACAGAGTTGTCTTGTCACAAGATGTTCAATGGAAGCTGTTTTTCATACGGTACATTAGCATGTAGGCTACTCCGTCATACACATTAGATCTGGCTTCGTAGGTTTCCGTAACTTCATCCCAGGAGCACAGCCTCACGTGAGTGTCATCTGCAAGATACCAATTGTCATTGTCCCGCACATAAGCAGTGTAATGTCCACAGTAGGGAGTACCACTGTGGGCTATAACAGCGTACAGCTGGTATAGGGCACTGTCAGTCACTTGGGTTTCATGCATAATGTATTTCAGATCAAGAGTCTGGGGGTAAGCAAAGCGCTTCTCTACCTTGACTATGTGAGCAGTATCTTTGCCAACATTTTTAACACGTCCAATCCTCACGCAGACAACAGGGGGTAATGACAAAACCTTGCTCGTCATTTCAACCTGGGTTCTCATGTGACATTCTGTGCAATGGTAGTCACAAATTGAGTACTCATTATTGGAGTACTGTTTGATGTATTCCTGCAGCTCGTCAGGGAGATTATCTTCGATCAACACAGGGATTGTGTTGAACCTATTGTGTGTTGAGCATACTGTGTTGCAACCGAAGCAACGCATTCGTACCTCCTTCACAATGTCCCACAGAGTTCCAATCTTATTAGCAGGCTCACATTCGTCTGCCAGAGCGTTGATTATGCACTTGAATACAAAGTCCGAGTCCTCCTGAAATTCGAAAGATACTCCACTGTACACCCTGATCGAGCCTACAAGAAAGCTTGGGTCTAACGGTATCTGTCCGTCTTTGGTCATGTCATATATGAGACGCTTAAGCCTCACCGCTACTGAATAAGGAGCCTGACATGCCTGATCGTGAACTTGTCCAATGAGATCCCGTAGCTCGCGTGTCGCGTACAGACACTGGACAACACTGTTGACGCTGCAATAGGTACCAGGATTGGTCAAGCCACGCATGGTTGAATGTGGACAGGTAGAGAGCTGCCAAGCAGTGTGGTCAGTAGGCACATTGTAACAGAGTCAAGGGGGGTTCATTGTCGTAAAACAGTAAGCGTTGACGGGAGCAAGGGTCTGACTGAGGCATCATAATCGAACGTAACATGGTTGTACATTTAGTAGTCTGTCACACTGAATGTCACCACACCGCGGAAGAGCTCTCTGAGAGATTTAACTGACCCCTGAGGGCTTAGTAGAACCATGATAATTGTCATACTGTAATATCTGACAGAGATCTCCTGCACAGGTCCCGGTCTCTTATGTTTTGTGAACATTATAACAGGGGCCCACTTAGACTCAGTCTGTGAAACCGCATCGTATGTGAAAAAGTCACCGTTGTCGGTGACTAACCTCGACCAGTCCAGTTGATCCACGCTGGAAATCCCAGCAAGTGCCAAGTTGTTGAAAGTTATCTTTGTCAACCCCTGCGTACAATCCAGTGTCGTCACGTCGACCCTAGAGGATCTAAATATCTTGACTTTCATCCTCAACACTATGTTCCTAACCAGCGTACTCAGCTTGCTATCACCAAAACCCTCTGTTCTCTGGTTGCCTCTGAAAGGCTTTGGGTGTCCGTACACCAGCAGTTTAGCGCTGCTTCTACTACCGGCTTCCTCTTCCTCGCCCACGCAGGTCAGCCAGTTGCTCATGTGGGACACATAATCCCTGAACGTGAAAAATTCACTGTCTAAGGTCAACAGGCGCGGGGTCGTCCTTTCTCTGAGATCCAAGCTCTTGCTTAACCACCCGATTGAGTCGGTCAGCACGTGTGAGGCAGGCGTCCTGATGTCCAGCATGCGAAGCCATTTGTGCAGCTCTGAGTCCTGTGAGTGCTTTGCCACCATGGCGGTACAGAGACCGACAAAGTTGTTACAGTGTTTGCCAAACAGTGAGGATTGCGGCTTCTTAAAGTTCTTGACGAGATAAGGGACAATGTCGATCATCACAGAACCTTTACCGATGAGGACATCGCTCCAGTCAGTCATGTACACGGGTAACAGCTTCAGATCTAATGCAGCCTTGAGTGTGAGAAAGACTTGCAGCAGGAAACTGTTTACCGAATTAGGTGCGTCCGAGGTCTCCCAGTTGAACACCTGCTTGCAACGTGTAAAGAGCTGTGCGTACTGGAAGATGAAAATGTCATTGCGCCTTGAGCATTTACATAATCCATTTCGGGGACCAGCGAATATGAGAGGGTGTCCCCGGGTCAAGTTTTGCGACAGTACGATTACATTGTCTTTGAAACGTGCTATCACCTCATCACAGTGGCTCTTCAGAATGACCATGGTCGTGTCTATCTCCCCCTCGATTTTCTTGCCTCGCAAGGTCACCGTACTCTGGGAGTCGTCGATTTCGGTCAGGGTTGCATCAGTGCTCGATTCACTGGTTGATGGTGGTGCATCTTCGACACCCGCGACGAGATCGGCCCCTTGGTCTTCGTTGGTGGTAAAGGTGTTCACACTTGATCCTACTTGACTGGTGGTCACATCCAGAGCCCCGTTAGAGATGTCACTCGTTGTTAAACATGTATTAGAATTTCCACTGTCGAGTAGCTCATCATGCACATCAACATTGCTGCAGCTCAACAGTTCAACCACGTTCTCGCTCCAGTTGAGATTATTCGAAACGAGGTTAGTTACCTCCGCTGACACCTGTGCAGCAGGGTCTGTGACCGTTCTTTCTGTGCCATGAGCCTTGTTGAGTCGAATTTGCGGTGCTTGCTCGTGTTCCCGGTATATTGTCTGTGTAATATCCGTTATGCCGGGTTGAGGAGAAACCTGAGGTGGTCTACCGTGGACCATTGTCGAAGTTCCATCGTCTGGACCGTCTACCCCCGGGGCCATTTTCCAGCGCCTCGCATCGCCAGAGTTGTCTCTGTCACCGGACTTGCGCTTCTTAAGCTTGTTCTGGTATATAGCCTCAAGCTCTTTGACCTTCTTCGAGTACCACTCGTAGGGCTGGATAAGATCAGGTGCCAACCTCATAAAGTCTATGCCGTAGTATACTTTGGGGTCAGGCTTAATCACTGTAATGGGGGATCTTGTAGCCGATCTATCCGTTACCAGTTTAGCGAGCCCTTTGGGGACGCAGTCGTCGGCAACTATGATATCGGTTGGCTTATACTCCCCCACCTGTACTGACAAGGGCATCTCTTCAGAAGGCGTCCTTGCGGCGCTGATATCCCGGCTCAAATACTGATATCGCATAAGCTTGAGCAATTCGGAAGGAGACCATCTCTCTTGAGGGAACAACGTAATACAAAGCACTCTCATGGAGACAAAATCCCTGTCTGTTATGTTAGAGCCCATGCAATGGAGGTATTTCAGTATTGTCTTTGAAGTAGGCCTTCTGTCTTTGTGTCTCGCGTGAAGGACGCGGGCATTGATAGCTTTCATAAAGCCAAACTCAAATGTTTCATCGATATCTGGGTTGTAAACCCCGACCAATTTCGATAGATTCTCAGCATATGTCCTCTTACAATATCCTTGCTCAGGCGTCTTGTATTGTATCAAGGGTGAGCCGTTTCTTAACTCCCACATCACACAGTACCAGCTGAATATGTCGCTCCCTGTGGCTGAGTTCAAACACCACAGCACTTCAGGAGCCATGTTAGTGCGGTTCCCCCGTGGCTGATCCGGGGTAGAGAAGTTGCACGCTGTGCCAAAGTCACTGATCTTGAAAGCAACAGGTAGGGGCGTTCTGTCTGGCTGGTGACAGACCAAGACATTCCTGTACGTGAAGTCCCTGTGTTGGATGGTTCTGGACCTCAAGTAATCCAGTCCCCCCAGGGTGTCCAGTTCAACAACTGGTACAAACGATTTGACCTTTACACGCGACATGAACTCCTGCAGTGAGCATAGAGCTCGTTCCATGATGATTACACCTCTACCCCCCAGCTGGTAGCCGGGTATTTCACACCAAAAGCCTCCAAATGTGCGCAGAATGTTGGAGTGCTTCATGGAGACGCCAATCATGACTTCTTCCATCTGAGAGGCGATGTGTGCGTAGCGGCTGAATTCCTCGTCTATGAAAGAAACGCTCCAGTTCACCATTTCAGGAAACAGGTTGGCTTTTGCAACAAGGGAAGGGTTTAAGGGAACTGTCAACCCGAAGCCTCCTCGACCCAGTATCTTACGCTGTGCGGTTATAAGTTCCTCTATGTCGAATTCACATTTAGAGCCCTGGGGTACACCTACTGTATGTTGCCGTACAAGCTCCACGGATTGGCCTTTGCGGTACACTTGAGAGGCTCGTATGTTCGGCTAAACTTGTCTGTCGACACAATCACCTTCCTACACTTGGTCGTCTTGTAGCTTGATGGAAGGAATGTATCTATCACAGGATGTGCCTGCTGAGAAAAAGGTTCTACACACAAGGAAGGTCACGTCGAAAACGTGGGGAATAGAACATGCTGGGGCTTGCTGGCTATTTCCTTTGCACGAGTTATGGACGTGCTCACATGCACAGAGTACGGGGCTCTCATATTGCATTGGATCACAAGGAACAGTACAATGGAGTCCAGCCTACGGTTCCCACCTGATTGATCATTCTGTCGTTTTATGTGTACCACCAGGCGATCTTTCCCTTTAATCCGAGGTTCCTCATCGATACCCATCACCCCAACATTTGTGAGGTTATGCTGGTGGACAAACCTATTAAGTACTGTTACGGAGTCCTCACTGCGTCCGAATGTGAAATCAGTCAGGTTTACCCCAAGCCAGTGCAGTACACCTTGCATGTCATCATAATGCAAAGTCTTAACGTGATACTGGTTGTGACGCTCTACCAGTTCTAGCAACTTTACCATATTGCTCCGGGATTGGGTCTTCAACTGAGCCATTTTCTCTGAACATAAAGGCTTGCCACGGGATAGCGTAGTTCTCCGAGACTCAGTTGGCTCAATAAATAGGAGATGAACAGTTTAGTTTGTAGAGAAATCGTATAACCTAGACAGAAAAACATGGACAAACATGAGGTTACACCAACAGTAGTATCATAGTTGTACAGAGCTGTCTTGTCACAAGATGTTCAATGGAAGCTGTTTTTCATACGGTACATTAGCATGTAGGCTACTCCGTCATACACATTAGATCTTACTTCGTAGGTTTCCGTAACTTCATCCCAGGAGCACAGCCTCAGTGAGCGTCGTCTGCAAGATACCAACTGTCATTGTCCCGCACATAAGCAGTGTAATGTCCACAGTAGGGAGTACCACTGTGGCCTCTAACAGCGTACAGAAGAAGAAGAAGAAGAAGAAGAAGAAGAAGAAGAAGAAGAAGAAGAAGAAGAAGAATTACTTTATTAATCCTGCAAGGGAATTTAAATTGTTTCAATCTGTTATTATTCATGTTAACACACAGGCCCAAAATACACACACATGCATGTGTGGACATGTGGACTGTCAATGGATCAGTGTCAAGGAGTTGGGAGTTCCACGCCTTGCTCAACAGCACCTCAGTAGTCCCAGGAGATGAACTGGCACCTCTCCAGCCACCAGTCCACACTCCATTCACAATATCCATCACCCCAACATTTGTGAGGTTATGCTGGTGGACACACCTATTAGGTACTATTACGGAGTCCTCACTGCGTCCGAATGTGGAATCGGCCAGGTTTACCCAACGCTAGTGCAGTACACCTTACACTTCGTCATAATGCAAAGTCTTAACGTGATACAGATTGTGACGCTCTACCGGTTCTAGTAACCTTACCATATTGCTCCGGGATTGAGTATTCCACTTCAACTGAGCCATTTTATCTGAATGTTAAGGCTTGTCACAGGATAGCATAGTTCTCCGAGACTCAGTTGGCTCAATACATAGGAGATGAACAGTTTGGTTCGTAGAGAGATCGTATTCTCTGAACATGCTTCGGTATCACTGTTCGAATGTCTGATAGTGGCAGGTGCGCCAGCTACAGGGTTGCTGCAGGACACAGTACTCAAAGACGGAGGGACGCTCCAGATGACATTGCAACTGTTGCGAAATATGTGGCAAAGAGCTGACATGTTGTACATACCCAGAGCGGATATTGTCTGTCTCCACCGCATGGAATCTAATAGCACGGTGTGTCGGGAGACGCCTATCCCTGATCAGATATCAATTGAAGCTCGCAAACTCTCCAGATACTACATATATCTGTTGTTTCGGTACTGCATGAGCTCGGCCTGGCCTACAGGATACAACAGGCAGGGTTTCATGTCTAACCGCTTGATTCGCCTGTCTCAGCTGGGTCCGAAGAACAACCCAGCACCTTTGGTGGATATACCTGGGAGCTGGCTCGAGACTAAATTGTGTACCAACTACCCTTTGGCCCCACCTTTCCTAGAGGGCACCTTCCCAAGCGAGTTCCCCCATTTTCCCCAGCAACAACCTCAGCAGCTACTACAACCTCTAGGGTATCATCGGTATACACCGCAACAGCAGCAGTCTCACCATGGAGAGATGGACTACACAAAGCAGGAAGATCGTCAGCGTTGCAAACCTTTCAAGGAAGCGGATAATAAACCTAAAACAAAGGCTAAATATAAAGGATGTTACGAGTCAAACATTGAGAGTGAGGAAGAGTATTGAGGAGGTGTGCAATACATGGAGAGATATAGATGCCTTTCAATGAAGCGTGTACGGGACTGTGGCCCTTTTGTTGTCTCAAAGCACACTGTAGACATTATGTAATAGCAAAGAATGTACAAGGCCACTCACCGATGTAAGATACTCAGATGATCCTCCTGGTCGTTGGCTGTTGTTTTTATTCATCCACAGTCAACTTGTCCAACTGCGAAGGTTTCTTTTCCATCTACAGATATTTTGTCCACCCACAGCCAGTTTCTGTCCATCAACGGATAATTTGTCCATCGGGTGAGGTTTCTCAATCCTCGGTTACTTGTCCTTCAACAAGTGCTAATCTGACCATGGCTGTTGTTGACCGAGCCACTTCTGTGACTGTCTGCCCATGGCCATTTTTTGTCTAGAAGAAGAAAAAGAAGAAATAGAAGAAAAGAAAAAGAATTACTTCATTAATCCGGCAGGGGGAAATTATATTGTTTCAATCTGTTATTATACATGTTACACACATGCACAAACAGCGCAAATACCAGTGTTTTCTCTGGTTGTGGCTGACTTGTCTGACTGCAGCTGTCTTTGGTTGGATACATGGTCGTATAAAAGGTCAGTGATCAGAGACAATTGTTTCAATAAGCTCACTACCATTACCAGTGTGCACACGAGTCAGGCTGAGCACCACAAATGGCAACAGCGATATCTTCATCCACAGGACCCTTGGCAATGGACAAGGGAGACTTTAATGAGTCTCTACTAAGCCCAACATCCAGTGAGCTGAATGAGTTCATGAAGACGGAGGGACAGCTCTCAAAGTACAACCAGGATCAAGATGCAATCTCAGGTGCAATTTTGCACAGTAGAAGCATGGTGTGCTTTGTGTGCTTGGATATGGTGTTAGACAAGGTCGTTGTGAGCGACCGAAAATTCGGAATTCTAACCGGCTGTAGACATTGTTTTTGTCTGAAGTGCATCAGCACATGGAGGCGTGTCGAATCTATGAACGCCAAATTGTTTCCAGTATGCCGAACCTATTCACAGTTTTACATCCCGAGTCTGTACTGGATTGATAATGACGAAGACAAGCAGAAGCTGACTCAGAAACACAGAAGTGTCATGGCGAGAACACCATGTAGACGCTTTGATGAAGGCCGTGGAATTTGCCCCTATGGATCAAATTGCCTGTACAAACACTCGCGTTTCCAGGGAGTTCGGTCCCCGACTACACCGAAGCCACGGATCCTGCCTGAGTGGATGCTGTCTAGACAGGGTGGACTTCCTAGCCATCCTAGCCATCAGCCATGAAAGAGAATGGGGGTGGGGGTTGGGGACTATGTGTACTGACTGTGTGTAGTAGTAATGATATATGGTGTTGTGCATGTATTATAGAAACCCATAAATGTCAAATAAAGCCTCAGACCATCACATATCGGTGTACATGTATTTATTTTTCACATCACAAGGATATAGTCACACATAGACTTGAGTGAAATAAACTTGACTGTGGTATACTCAGATACCATAGGTGGTCTTGAAAATGTCAGGTCTTACTTGACCCAGTGTACACAACTATGTGTGAATCTTTTCTATGACTAGTAGCACGGTAGCTGTCATTTCGTGCTGTGCCCATCATGATATTGGGGCATTCGGAACTCTCTTTGTCTAGCCTGTGTGCCACGCTAGCATGATGTATTGTAGAAACATAGAAATGTTGAATGAAACTACAGACCATTACATATTGGTGTACATGTCTTTTTATTTTTCACATCATAAGGATATGGTCACACAACGAGTGTAATAAACGCAGATATCACAGGTGATCTTGAAAGTATCAGCTCTGGACCCAGTGTACACAACTATGCGTGAATCTTATCCATGACTAGTAGCACTGTTGCTGTCCTTTCGTGCTGTGCAACTCTCTTTGTGCAGCCTGTGTGCCAATCAGAACCGGGTGCCCAGGCGATCCTTTACAGAGACACGGTTCTTACGGGCGCCAACGCTCAGGTCTGTCGCGGAAAGCGAATCCTTGAGGGGTCCTTTCTTGATGCCCAGGCGATCCTTTACGGAGACACGGTTCTTACGGGCGCCAACGCTCAGGTCTGTCGCGGAAAGCGAATCCTTGAGGGGTCCTTTCTTGATGCCCAGGCGATCCTTTACGGAGACACGGTTCTTACGGGCGCCAACGCTCAGGTCTGTCGCGGAAAGCGAATCCTTGAGGGGTCCTTTCTTGATGCCCAGGCGATCCTTTACGGAGACACGGTTCTTGTGGGCGCCAACGCTCAGGTCTGTCGCGGAAGGCGAATCCTTGAGGGGTCCTTTCTCGATGCCCAGGCGATCCTTTACGGAGACACGGTTCTTACGGGCGCCAACGCTTAGGTCTTTGGCAGAGGGCGAATCCTTGAACAGTCTTTTCTTGATGCCCAGGCAATCCTTTACGGAGACACGGTTCTTTCGGGCCCCAACGCTTAGGTCTTTGGCAGAGGGCGAATCCTTGAACAGTCTTTTCTTGATGCACAGGCAATCCTTTACGGAGACACGGTTCTTTCGGGCCCCAACGCTTAGGTCTTTGGCAGAGGGCGAATCCTTGAACAGTCTTTTCTTGATGCCCAGGCGATCCTTTACGGAGAGTTTCTCGACGCTCGATGCTAACCAGTCCAGGTTTGAGGTTTTCATTTGCCGTGGACTACGTGGACTACGTGGACTACGTGGACTGGGTTCTATCAGATCGTCAAAGAGCTTCTGCGTGAGCACCTTTCGCAGGGGTAGGTTTGGATGCTGCTTAGCAAAAGCTTCTCCGTATGCATCCATCACCTTTTTGTGAGGCATGGCTAGAAACTTATCAAAGATGACATTGGTTCCATATCTTTAAATAGGTGTGCACAGCCATGACTTGATGTTGTGGGTGGCAAACACATAGGTTCGGGTTTTTATTCACTTTGACTACTTCTGTGATTGGATATCTCAGCTGTCTGGTCTGATGACCTTTCGACTCGCAGAATCTTGACATCGGTTGGACATGGCAGTTGGGTGAACACATGCCTCCTTTTAGATTACAACTACGGTTGTTTTTTTTAAGTCAATCCACAGTTGACTTATTCGACCGCAGTAGTATTGTCCGACCAGAGTTGACTCGCCGACCGTGGCTGTTTTGGTCCGACCATGGTTCAATAATCAGACCACGCTCCGCCTTCAGATACCCTTGGTTGGATGGAACCTTGCTATATATATAGTAGCAAGAGTGCCCAGTGGAATGATAACATGTCTGTAGCTCCTTACGATTGCATAGCAATACAGATTGAAATACACAGAGTGCTACAGTCATGTGCAACACCAAGACAACAGAAGACTATGAGCCTCCCAAAGTCACCGTCTACAACGGCTCAGTGTCTGTGGACGTGTTGGTCACCAACATGACCGATGATGGTGTCATTCCGGAGGTGTGCGATACTTTCATAATTGAAGGTAGTGTCATCAATGTAATTCATCCAAACCTGCACAAACCCCACGCTTACCAGTGTACACCGGAGGACAAGATGGAATCATCCAGCACTGATCTGGTCATATCCAGAGATGGTACCAGTGTCCGCTTTGGGGAGTTAGAACATATGACATCAAGGGGCAGAGTGCTCATCTCAAGGGGCACCTCGGCTAAATTCGAAGAAGGGATCGGAGACGGACTTGGCTTACACTATAACATTGAGGAACATGTCAGCGTTGTCGTCTACACCGAGAATGACGACCCTGGTGTCAGCTCACATGGTGTAACGGTCTGTGCTCCTAACTTTATACAGGCTCAAGACAAAGAGTACACCCCAAGCCTGACTGTGAACAGACCTGATTATACCAAGATCTTACCTGATGACCATGGAAATACGCGTAACATACACATACATGGCTCAATGGTCGTTGACAGCTATGTTTGCATCGACAAAACCATGACATGCCCCCAGCGAGGATGGTACTCTGGGCAACACTCGGGTGAGTGGTACAAACCACCAGACGTGATGATGGTATCTCAAGAGCAAACCAACCTGGAGATTGTTGAACGTGGCGACTTGGTGATCTCGAGGGGAGATGCCTCAGTGTTGATTTGCTCAGATGGCAAACTTGTATATACAGGGTACGTTGCGGTTTTTCGGACGCTGGCAGGAGGAGCAGAAAACTATGGCATGAAGACTACTGTAGTGTTTCAGTGAGTGTCTGATGTGCCCTCACATCACCTGTGACTCGCTGTTGACCAGTGTAATAAAACTGTATTCATATGATTGTGTAAACCGCAGTGAAATCTAGAATTTTTGATAGACACATTACAGTTGATGTCCCTACATTGTGTACAGTGAAACAAAATAAACTTGTGAAATTACAACCTGTGTCTGAAAGCTTTATGTTTCTAATCCTAAGCCTTTGATTCTCCCACAATCCACCTTTCACATCACACAAAAGGAACCACAACAGAACATAAACTCCTTGACATATAGGACATTTATTCAAGCAGGTATCTATAACATTTTAGGCCGCCTCTTAGTGTAGTTTGTGAGCACCCCCCCACCACCACCGCCTCCACCACCTCCACAGAAAAACAAATATCCAATCCCAGCTGAGAGTGTGGTGCACCATGCCATTAGTAGAGATACAGAGGTCCATAGGGCTGCATCGCTGGCAAATCCTGAAAGCCAACCTCCAAATGTGACCTGACTAGTCGTGAACTCATTGTACCTCTTGTCAAACTGTTCTAGGTTTCTTGTGATGTTACCTAGGTCTTCTTGCACATCAATGAGCTTTATGCTGGTGTTTATGGCCTGGAGTACCTCCATTCCCGGGATGTCATATTTCAGTATATTTGAGAAGGATATGGGTCCGTCCGATATGTGCGGTCTGGAGAATGGTTTGAGTGGAGGCGACTCGATCTCTATTGCGGCTGCACCCTCCATCCAGGTCACTTTATTATTTTGATAGCAAATACCTCGGTGGCACGGAGTGCATACTGTCTTGCACTCACCGGGATCCTTTATGCATCTGAGGTATCTCTCGTGGAGCTCAGGCTTGTGACAGTATTTACCGAAGCATTGGGATGGTTCGTAGTACTTGCCATGTATCAACCACACTTTGTAATCGGGCCAGCAAGGGACTCCGTCAGTGCTCATTTGGGGCATGGGTATGATCCCTCTAACTACAGTCTTGACTACAGTCCCGGGTATAGAGTGTACTATGAAAAGTTTTCTGTCCTTGTACAGGACTGTGCCAACGGTGGGGAACTCGGACAAACCGGGGTGCTCCTGCATGATTTTCATGCCGCTAGGGCAGCTCCCTGAGCGCTTTGAAGCTATCTGCCTCAGACAGTTTTCCACTCCTCTGGCCATGAATTTAGTGTGCATTGCGGCTTGCATCGTCTGATGGGTGACACTCTGCATCTGAGCGTACCACATTTGATAACTGACCATGACTGAGAACTTGGTGTTGGTGTCGCGCAAGGACGCCTCCGTGTTCCTCATCATGGCATCTCTCATGATGACAAAGTTACCGTTGACGATCTCGTTATTCTTCTGTATCTTCTTCTCTTGTTCGTCAATTCTACCATTGACCAGGGCTATATTGGCGTCAAGCTTGTTGCTCACTTCGACAAACCTGTTAGAGACTGCAACGTAAGAGTTTTTAAGGGAGTCTATTTGATTCTCCAAAATGTCCACTCTGTTGGAAACGTGCCATGCGAGCCCCAAGGCTGCGGCCCCTGTCAATACCCCCACAAACCTCTTGTGCCTAGCGTGGCCTCTGTGTGGTTGGTCCAGCCAGGGGAAAGGCACATTGTCTGGCAGAGAGTACATCTTAGCCTTCTTCTCCTGTACACCCAATTCGTCAAGACCGTCCCTCATCAACTGTTCGGCCCTGCGAGCATCATTGATTATCTCATGGGCAGAGTTGCAGAGCGTCCCGTAGTCCATCCTGCAACTGCTGTCGCCTCCACATATTGCAATCAGACAGGGTTGTAGAGCGCTCACGTCGTAATTCACACAGCTTACGTTCAGGTTGATGTAGTCTATACCCGGAGTAAAGTTGGAGACAAAATAGAAAGCTTCGACTGGTTTCACTATCACCCCGTGGGCAATTTCCACCACTGGTTTGTCGACCGTGTAACCGTCATCCACAGCGACCACGTTCATGCTGTGTGTGGTCTCCCCAGTGTTGTATGCTGCGCACACCTTGTTCACAGGTGGCATGTACTCGACAGCCCGTTCTGAATCCAAGATACCTACCATGTAGTGCTTGCGGTCAGTCGTGGGGATGAGGGTGTTAATATTGACTGCAAGCTGCGGAGGCTTTGTGGAGATTGTGGCCCTTTTGCCAGGTTCTCCCGGGGTGCACGATTCGAGCTTGTACAGGTTTGCTATGTAGATTTTATCGTAGGTGGTGCTGTACAGCTCTTTGTACGGCTCCTTGAATATACCCAGTGCCCCGTGAGCAGCTATTAGCCCTGGACAAACGATCCTGGTGCTCAAGCCAATGTTGTACTGGGGGTCCAGACAGTTGTTGGACCCAGAGGCGGGGTCCTTGTATTGGGTTTTTTGGCCTGCGACGGGGTCGTCCAGCTTCGCCGAACCAGACGTGAAATCTGAAATGGAGCGGATGCTTCTACTGTGAGGCCCAGATGGAACAGGGGATATGCCTGCTGCCACCTGTTGTCTCTTCCAGTCCCTCAGCCTGTGTACGGCCGACGTGATACCCAGTATCGCAGGGGTGTCAGATCGAATGCCTCGTCTGAAATCCGAATCAACCGGGGCTACGACAAACTGGTTGATACCGAACGCAACTGCCACTAGCTCAGGGAACCGTTTGAGTGTCTCGAATGAGGTCGATGTCACGGTGATATTCACCATGACGTCCCTAGCCCAAACGGTGACACTGGACCCAGAGCAGCATTTGGTGTTTATGTCCTCTTCGCATTTTAGCACAGTGTTGGTTTCCATGTCGGAGAGCGGGAGTTCGCCCAGGATCTCGGCGTGCTGCGAAACTCTGTTTTCCATTGGGCTGATCTTCAGGCCGCCAGTAAGTGACAGTGTGAAGATTACCTTGTTGGCACGGGGTCCTCGCCTTAGCAGAGTAAGGAGGTACGCTACGATCCCCTTGGAGGAGTCCTCTCCGCTTCCACATGCCCACATGTTCTGACAGTGTCCAGGTCGACTCATGTCAACCAACCCCGGGGGTGTGATGAAAGCGTCAAACACGCCCAGTTGGGAGAAGTCTGTGGTGTTCAAGACCTGGTGGGATCTGGGTAGCCTGACAAAGAGTTTCGATACCCCCTCTCTGATCAGAGCCAAGCCTAGATCAGCTGCAAGCCTGGTGAAAATCAAGTCGGACTGGCTTGAGTGAGAGCACTCTCTCGTGCCCCAGTCAGTCGCATCCAGCATGATAGCGGTCGAGTACGTGGACACTCTCGCCTTGGATAGCATTTCAGCGATGGTGTTGATGACCACGGGGTACTCGCGTCCTGTAGATACGATGGGAACGAGGCACTCATCAAAAGGGACCTTCATTATTACATGGCCTGCTTCAGCTGCTGTGTGGAAAGTGGCTACATCGAGCGTTATCGAGAGACGGTTTGAAGTGTAGACAGCTTGGTCCACGGAGAGAACGGTGGCATCGCATGATGAGGGTATGAGAAAATCCCTAATCTCTGCAGCGGTGGGTGTGTAGACCGGGTCCCGATCCTTTAGACTTGCAAAACTTGAGACCTCGCAGATGGCTATCGGTGCCGAAGCGGTTGCGTCTGCGTTGGTTATGCCCGCTCCAGAGGCTCTAGAATTGCCTACGCAGAACCTGTTGCCTTCGGACACAAAACAGTTGTCCCCCAGTTGCGCATAACAGGTGCCGATAGACTCTGTGTCCCCAAGGCCCACGTAAGACAGCACACAGGAGTAGGGGGAGTTTCGTATAGTCAGAACATCATCTGTCTCGGGCCATGTTCTGCTTGCAGCAGGTGCATGTAGTGTCCTCCTCAAGAGCTTGAAAGCGGAACACTGAGGATCAGGTCCACACTCGGCCATCATGTCCCCGCCAAGGTAATAGTCTCGGTTTTGAGGCCTGGCATGGAGCAGAATCGATATCTTGTTCAAAGGGGTGTTTACGACAACACGATCTGAACACTTGAACCTTCCTGGCACCACGAGACAGGAAAACCTGTCCAGCCTCCTAACATAGGCGCCGAGTATCGGGCTCTCGGTATCGTGCTTAGAGAAATCTACCACCGGGTCAAGGAGCGGTCTCCAGTAAGCGTATATTCTCCCAGGGCAGTAGTGGGTGCACATGTCGCTTGTGCGGTTGTAGCTATCCACAGTCAGAGCAAAGCCGCTTTGGCTTCTGCCTTGACACCAGCCTGTGTGTGGGCTGCATGTGCCAAGGTCAATCCAAACATAGGGGGCATAGCCGTAAGGCTCGTTGTTTTTGACAAGGGAGCCTATGAGGCATGGTAGCTGCAAGAGTGAGAGGGGTATCAGGAGCATCATAGGTGCTAATTTACTGGCGTCAAGTCTGCTCAGAGTGCAATGGAGATACATTGGATAGGTAAACAGTTACAACAAAGGATTAGTCACAGGAACTCTATTATTGTCATCGTGTTTGTATTTCATCAATGCCTGACATGTAGAAGCAAGGCCTATGAACTGTTTAACGGCGTCATTGTGAACCCTAGCCACATCCTGGTCTGGGACAAAAAGTGGTCTACCCATATGTGGTCTGATACGGTTCATGATTCGGAGAGACGCAGCATTTGCTAATGAGTACGATTTGCTGAGCAGGTCTACGGACATATTTTGAATTACCCCAATGGTATTTTCGTTCCTCATGCTATGGGCAAGATGAATGTTGACTTGCTCCTCTGTGAATCTGTGATTAAAGGACCCGAGATAGTCCTTCACTTCGTGGGGCTTAAGCACTTTGATGGAGTCCAAGGTGTTCCTATCTCGCACAGGTCCTGATCAGGTTGCTCCCCTGGCTCAGGGAACATGTGGAATATAGCATCTGTGGCCATGGTGGAGCGATAGCCCCTTTCCGATACAGCTCGCGAGTCGGGAGCTCCATAGCTTGAGGCTTCGTGTGATCCATTGTAGTGTGTGTTAGGATTACTAATAGAAACAGCTGATTGCATCTCACCACGTGAGATCAGGTCATGTCCATCGGTGTGAGTAGTTCGGATCTTACTAGGAGGTTGTTCGTCCACTTGGTCCGGCTCGTCTGTCATCCTTACCCTCTTAGTTCGAGGTCTTTTCTCGTGCAGGAGTACTCTAACTACTTCTCGTGACAATGAGCGCTGGTGAGAGGACAACCCAGGAGGAGACGATGGAGAGGAACATTTTGAAGAAGAGCCGTTTTCGCTCATTGTCAGCTGATGGTTACAGTGGAGATGTTTCCAGTCCTGTGGCGGGGTTTATCGAGAGTGATAAATTCACGGTGTGTGGGGGACTTATCACCTCCTGCTACAGCTCGTGTCGAGGTAGCCGCTGCTTATTCCGTACCAGGTCCAAGCACATCATTGTCATAGTAAACAGTGTTCATTGTAAATGGTGCAAAGGTGCTTCGTCTAGACCTGTGCAAGAGAGCCACTTTGATGAAGTTAAGACTAGGACATACTTACGGGGGATGTTCCAACTCAAGTTGTCAGACGCTGTGAAGCTTTCTGAACTGATATCTGAGCTTACGCACAGCCAAAAGAAAGAGAACCGGCGTAGCTTCCCATTCACCAGCACCCCTCCCTATTGCACAGTGGAGAACGTGACACACATCTCTAGTCTTGCGCTCGATAAATTGGTCGAATTCGACAAGGAGTTTGTCTGGGGAGACAATGTGATATTCAACACCAAAAGGGAAGACTCAGAGTCGGGTTCCCACTAAAGGGCAGGTGATAGAGTCCTTTGTGTTCACCTGTTCTGTAGTGGATAGAGGATACAACCGCTATGTCCACAAGGAGCGTTACCCCCTTGGTGAACGCCCCCGGGCGGGTAGGACCCGTGTTCTGCACAAACGACCAGTACGCCTTTGTGAAGGTGTCGAACGATGACACAGTGAGAGCTGTCGTGAACATGGCCAGTATGACTCTGGTTGAATATACCGATGTGAGCAAGTGTCCCACAAAGGTCCTGCATTCAGACCAGTCTCTCTTTGTACCAATCTTCTGTAAAGAGTGCTATGGTACCACCGAGGATGACTACACTGAGGCACTGGCTAGTCTCCTTTCATGTCAGTGTGAAAAGTTCCTTGTGGGTATGTGTAGCGTATTTGGAGTGGCACAGGGTGAGGTGTACCCAAAATCTAGGAAGGAGTTCATTGTGGGCAATGACATGTCATACTCCGGAGCGTACCACCCCCAACCCGGCAAGGCTGTGTTCTTACACAAAGTCAAACGGGACATTGGTCGTGTCAAGTGTTACTGGCACGTGCACAGTAGGTCTGTTGACAAAACCTATCTGTACTGCTGTGTCGCGTGCGACGACACCGAGTACACCAACAGCATTGTAAAGCCAGAGATGAGCATGGGCTTCAGTTTAGGCACAGTGGGTGATAACAAGTGCGGACCCATGACGGAGGAGTGTAGTTTAGTCTCCGTGCCCATGAGACCGGGCTGCTTTTGCACCCTGGTGACAGGTAAGGATCTGACCCAGACAATGGTCAGGATGGGGTTTTCCACCCTTAAGGACTCGGTCCTTGACGCGGGGATCAATCTAAAGGAGAGGACTGGGGTTGTCTGTACACAGACTGAGACTCCCTCTGATGTGCCACATGAGGGCTCCGAGAAGCAGAGTATCACAGAGACTGTTACATCACTGAGGAAGGCCGTGCTTGCTCAAGCTGCAGATATGCAAGTGCTTAAGGATGTATTAGAGGCCATCAAGGTTCAGAATAGCATACTAACCCAGAGACTGAAATACCCTGACGATCCGGACACCCTGTTCACGGTGCAGGGAGCTAAGGATTTCACCATACGTACTGGGGTACAGACTAAACTATGTGCTGGTATTAAATCTACTGACGTAGACAAAAATGTAGAGGGACCAGACCCTACAGGAGATACACCAGCATCTATTCCTAAACAGGTGGTGGATACAATGCCCTTTACTCAGAACCCAATCGATAGTCTAATCCAGCTTTTGCAGCAGCAGCAGCAGCAGCAGCAGCCGCAGCAGCCGCAGCAGCCATATCTACCTCCACAGCAACAGTCACAAGCGCCATTGCAAGCTCTACAGAGTGTCATGGAATGGGCCCCCGTAGTGCAGCAATTCGCCCAACCACCAAACCAACACATGTGGAACCATCATCAGCAACAGCAGCAGCAGCAACAGACTGGGCAAGGTGTTTACAGAGGGAAGGGTTTTTACGACCCAAGCAGTTTATGTCATTTTGACAATAAAGCAATTGCTTACGGTAGTCTGACCGACGAACAAAGAAAGACCATAGCGATGGAGTACAACAAAGAAGAAGCTGAGAGACAGGTAGCCTCACAGAAAGAGCAAGAGAAGATGCTTGAAATGATCAAGGTCAGCATAAGAGATGCCATACTGGAACAACAACGCAGCTCGGTGTCACAAGAGGCCTCTAATAACCAGTCCAGTATGAATACATTGCAGAGTCTGGCGAGAGACACCCCGTACAAGCGTGTTCGTAAACAGACCAAGGATGAGCAGGATCCCGGTGATGTCTCGAAGTTGATGAACGAACTACGAGAACTTACAAAGCATATCTCAAAGAGCGGCAGTGGCAGCCACGGCCAGGTGGTAGGGGAATACGTGGTGAGGGACACAGACGATGGAAGCGCGTCCACTAGCTCCGCGTCCAACAGTCAACAGTCTCAGCCATCCTTACAGCAGTCCAATATGACTGTGACAAACAAACAACAAGCTGGATATTCGGTACCCTCAAGCGGAGGCGGTTCCCTCAACACTTCAACATCTGTGGCAGATTTCATCTCGGCGGTGGTCACAAAGGTGTAAAGCTAAATCTATATGCCATTATCTTGCTTGTTATGAATCACGTGTGAGAATTGTTGTACTACACTCTTTGATTCATGTGCTCCCAATAAACTCATACAGACACACCTAGGTCTACAAGTGTTTATGTTCTTTCAAGAAGTATTCATGATAGTTTCTGTACAGAGAAGTGTTATGACAAATATGTGTCAGTAAGCAAGCCACTTATGACACGCACTCTGGTCCAGTACCACAGTCACACATGAGATAGTCCACACTCCACAGCTTATTATGGCCTCACAAAGGTCGATCTGCTTCATGCTCAATGAGCAAACCGTGACTGCGGTCCCGATGAACAAAAACGGGCCACTGCGTCTGGTGGAGGATGACTTCAACGGTGATCATGTGGTGTTATCGGAGTTGATAGGGTCTAAGGGGCACTGGAACAACCTAGCCCTGGGTAATCTCGACTTCAAACACGCACCCTCTCAACTGATCTCATCGACTGTCAAACATAGTCCTCGAGTTGGTGACGTGTGTGTCAGACTCATGCCTATTACCAGTCACCCAGAGGAATACTCTTCGGTCGTGGACCTGTACAACACATACATCGCAAAAGGAACCTCTCTACTAGCCAAGTTGTGTCTAAACAGCTACACCGGCACCGAAGAGTTGTACATCCCTGCGATTCCCATCCATACCTTTGTCTCTGAATGGAACAAATCGCTCCAACAGTTTCACGATATGATCAGGTGTGACGGTCAACCAAGTCATCAAACTATGCGTCAGCGCCGTCTGACCCTGGTTTCCAATGTGACAGAGATTGCTCTCAAGAATGTACCCATTATCAGTGACCACTTGTGGTTCGTGTTACACTCTATTGTGGCAAAGCCGTCCCTGGTCAAGCACGTTGTGCAGCTGGTGGGCTCCATCGCGTCGATGTCGGGCACTGCGTACCACACGGGTGACGTTGAAAATGTCACCACCCCTGGTAAGGATGCTTCGCACGCTGTGAAATTGTATCTGATAGCAAAGTCTGTGCCCACGACGGGAAACAGTCTCACTATCATGGGAGACGAAGCCGGTGCAACGCTAGGTCTCATCTGGGTTGCGGACGAAGAGGAACTGCACGACCACCTGAGAAACAGCAAAACCTGCTACTACGTGCATATAGGTACAGAGAGCGGGAACACCTTCAGATGCAATGGGTTTTGCAAGTGGCACTATTATAACCACATCGTTTTCGATCGAATGACTACAATCGGAAAGAGTATGGTCTCAGACTTTCAGACTACGACACTGGCCGGCAATACTGGGGACTCAGCTAGATTGTTGAATCGAGCATAGCAGTACCAGTCTACATTATGCTGTTATATGGATTTCTTAAGAAAAACACGATACACTATAGACACTCCATTCTCACAGTGTGTCGCTCCCATAGCTTTATCGAAGGGATATGTTGCCCAGAAGATTTCTACCCAATCAGGACTTGATCCTATGCGCGTCTCTGAATAGGACTGTGATGACTACAAACGTTCACCCCTTGTACCTACCCCCCGTCGTGTGCTGGCTCAATCGGACCTGTGTGCAAGTGCGACATGTAAAGGGTGTTGTGTTCAACATGCTCAAGGTTATCTCAACCATGCTAATTCTTGCCACTGTCCTCGTACACTTAATCAGATTATGGAACCTGTTCACATGGGGGTTGCTGGGAACCCTGTGGTCTCTGACGGTGTGCATCACCTTGATTGGAGGTTCAATTCTGACCATCCTGAGCTCGGAGAGACGAAGCGGTCAATGTGGCACAAGTGTTATTGCGGACCCAATGTCAGGTTTATCACCCCCCAGAAGCTCACCATGTTCATCTTGTTCTTAGCCACCTACATTTACACCGGGTTATACTACGCAATGTGCGGTGGCACTGATTTTGTTGTTTCTCAAATTACATGCTCAGAGAAACGAGGTCTGTCTCTGTTCCCAGTTCTAAAATGGACAACGTGTGTGTTTGTCTGGATTAACACGATCGGTTTCTTTAGACTAGTTAGATCCAATTGACCTCATGTCATCGTACCAAGGGACTCGGCTATATCTTCTCTTCATTTCCATCGTGTTCCTGACATACGACCTGACACAGGGAGATCTCACGCCAAGGAACTCCATGTGGCTCGCCGGGTACAAGGTGATCTTCTTAGTCGCGGCTGTCACATCGGTCACATCGTACATATACCTGGAACTGAACACCTTACTAGAGAGGATCAGGCAGCTGCAGTGCTCGGCCCTATCAACCACCAGCAAAGGCGAGGTACTCGCTCTGTATAGGGAGGAGAGACTCTCTGACACTGAAAGCCTGGAGGTTCGCTATAGCAAGCGAGCTTTTGGGCATGGCAAGCAGATACCATTTAACCCACATGACCGATACCACCCGGCGCCAGTATTGTGGTGCAGTCTTTTGACCCTTTTGGTCTTCTACAACACGGTCCATCTTGCCGTAGTTCCCCTGTCGTACCTATCGCCTCTATTCTTTGGCACACCCGCCTTTGTGCTGTACTGGGGAGCCGTGAGAACGATTCAGGTGATGGTGTGTTGAACGTCTTCTGTTTTATTTCATGTTATTAAGGAAAGAGACGACCATTTGCCAAAGGACATGGAATGTCACGATCTACAAAGAGCGACCATAGTCAACTCAAGGCAAAGTGAATCTGTTTCATTGGAGAAGTGTCTGGATCGGTGTATTGCTGTAATCTTATGCATACTGGTCTTAGTGAACATTGGCCTGTGGTTCCCTAGACTATGTTTCCATGCAAGCACCATAGTTGACTAACAAAAGGTAGGGTTGACATCTTGTTGCGGGATGAATTGTCTAGAGCAGGACAGCTGGTGGATGAACATTTTAAAAAAGAAGCCCGATGTGCAACAACATGACAACCTATGTGGAAATCGAAATAACAATAGCTGGTGGCTCCAGATGGGACATGTGGAGAATCTGCCCAACATCACAACCGAGTTACGATGTGATCCATGGTGGATGTCCATTGCATTTGATAAAGAAGACAGTGCTGCAGCTGCCAACTTTACAGAAGACCGCCCGGAAGACACTGCATCTACCTCTACCCCCCCCCCCCCCCCCGAGCCCATGGAGGGCGGCCAGGATACCGATGGCACATATGAGAGCTCCAGAGCGACCTGTGATTCTAACAATGCGGTTTCCAGCAGACAAGAACTGTTAAACGACCCATCTGCCATGCTTGAGATTTTGTATGCTACTAAATTAAAAGATGGAAATATGTCATTGCGTCGCCATTTCAAACAGCATAACAATAGTCTGAAGGCTCTCAAAAAGGTTAGGAGAATTGGTCCCGTTGTGCATGACGTGGAATATAAAGATGTTACCTAGGGGACCCATAATAGTTTGCTCATGTGATGATAGACTTTGTTTTGTTTATTTGTGAAACCAATAAAGATGAATGGGAATGGTTCATGTTCTACAGTGTCTTTATTTGTTTATCCGATATTATGGTACAAACAATATAATTTACAAATACTTACAACATAGTTAACGTACAACGGTGACACAAGATACATTGGTATTGTTTAGCATAGTAGGCGATGTCCACATGTTGTTGTTCTCCACCGATCCTCTCACATAAGCCATCTGTTCAAATTGAGCTGGGCCATGAATCTGTCACCGGTCTTGATGGTGCCGTAATTGTAACCATTGCGGGCTCGTATCACCTGTCCTCCTGCAAAGCCCTGCACACTCTCCACAATGTTCATGACATGCATGACCACAGTCTTCAGAAACCTTTTGACTTCGGTGTTATGCACAATCCCGTTGATGGTCAAGGCGTCAAAGTCTTCATTGACAGCCTGAGCTGCACTATATCTGAGTGCATCACTAACAGTGTGATAATCAGCACCGTTGGCCACCAGCGTCTTCATTGAGAGTATGCTCTGAGGTGTGTAAGGTGAAATCAGTTGAAACACATCGAAGCCATGTTCTTGAGTAATAGCCTGTATCACCTCCTCCACAGGGTCTCCACCGAACTCACAATTCACTCTTCTAGTAGCCAGGAGTCCTCCCCAGATGCCCTTGTTAACGGACATGTCGTAACCCAGGTCTAGGTCCACATCCAGTTGAGCATCCGTGTCCTGTCTGTTGGGAAGCTGCACTGTGAAGCGGTCTCCTTGCTTCAGGGATTCGTGTCCCGTGTTGATCAGCTCCACTTCATACAGGTGTGGCGTGTTCAGGAACGGTCTATTTGCAATGGAGCTGCTCGTGCTGCAGACAGCCACTTCTTTTAGGTTTCGTATGAAGCTCGCGCTCAGCCCGTGTAGGGTAGGCACGTATGAATCTGCATCTTTGACAAAGTGGAACAGGCCACCGGGTAGGTAGTTCTTAGCTGACTCGTATTTGTAGCACCCATAAGGGACGTCAGTGGTACTAGCTCGACGCTCGCTCAAATTGTGTGTGTATGTACGAATCGGTAGGTGTACTCTGGTGGAAGACATAGCTGATGTCTGATTAGAGGCAGAGGTTCGCTACAATGTGGCAGTCGATGCGCTAGTAAAGTGAACTGTCTCCCAGTCAGCTCTGGAATAGAAACCTGTCTGCTTGAGATGAATCTGGACAGGTTGGGTAGTAGGGTATGTTGGGCTGCTTGAGGACAAGTGCCGCGGCGGTGAGTAGTTCCACGATAATTGGGGCTTCTTCGCTTGTCAGCCTGAGCAATCTCAGCGTGAGCGTGTTAAGATTTGCGTCCGAAAGCACACCGAACGTCCGTGAAAACCAAGGGCACCACCTTAGAATGATGTACGAATTGAGATCGTCTTGTGCACCGGCACGGGGTGGTGTGAGACTGTCGTCTGGATCACTAGTAGACCTTTGCTTAGTGATCATGAGCTGCAACTGGTTAGGCTTCTTCTCATACTCTTTGGTGAGTTCCCTCAGAGATTTGGATGAGGTGAGGAATATCAACTCCTCCAGTGTAAGCTCATGCCACGTTGCAGCACCCAAGCTCATCGTCTTGCCTTTGATAGTTTTTCATGTGTGTGGTTCTAGGGTGACGGTGTCAGCTCAAATGACTCCTGCTGACTGACGTTGTTACTGTGTAAAGGTACATATTAGATAGGCGGGTCAAGATGAATAGTTCATCTCCACCCTCTTGCGATAGGCCACCAATGTCTCATTGTAAAAGTCAACCGTGCCAATGTTCTCTGCAAAGTTGCAGTTTGTCATTCGTAGATTCTCTCTCTTCAGAACCCTAGTGAGCACAACGTACACCGAGGGCTTTATCGGTGACATCGAGAAATGCCTGGGAGGGTGGTAGAGCACTTGCCCGTGCACGGTACAGCCTTGGCAGTCATACGTGTTCATCGCCAACAGACAAGCTAGAGGATGTGTGGTCACTGTCCAGTTCATATAGCACCAATTTGAAGGAGCAACGTTGTACAGGGCTCCGGTCTGAACCCCCTTTACGTAGAACTCGTTGAACTGCCCCTCTGGCTTGAAATGAATGCCTTGTACCACACCTTCCGTGTCTACCATGGAAGAGGGTTGTTGACAAATCTTATTTCGCTTGCCCAGCAAGGGAAATGAGGATGGTAGCATGTCTTTGTTTGCAATCTTTATACCGTTAAGGTCCATGTGCCAGATCATGCGCACCTTACACCCTACCCAGAGCCTGTTCACTCTGAGATAATCCCTTTGCGTGGGGCAGATCCCTTGACGATATTTGGGCGTAGAGAAAAGCTTGGGTAGCATCTGAGCAGCCTCCTTCAGCACTTCGTACCAAGCCTTTGGCCCTCTGTGGGAGGGAGCGCGACGAGTGACACTGAGGTACTTTTCCCCAATATGGACCTGTGTGTTGTTCACCTTGTTCATGTACCCAGCAGTGTATGTATTCTGCTGTTTGTCCTGGTGGAAGATGCGCAGATTATCTGGTTCATACTCTGGGTCCATAACCTGGTGCTCGTGGACAGACACCTGGCTCCTGAAAATGCGCTGAGACTCTTTCGTGACCATGTTGAACTGAAGGTATGTCAAGGCCTCCGCGTAGCCCGGGTCTTTGAACTGTCGCCTGTTGACAAATAGTGGAGTTGAAGAAGAAAGGAGGCCTTCAAAGCTCTCGGTTTGCCAAATGCGTGGATGAGATCCCACAGGCTGCAATTGTGACACGCTGCCCGAGAAGATTATAAGGGGACCCTTACCGGGTCCGTATAAAAGAGTCAGGCAGTACAACATCTTGTCGAGCAGCGTCGCAGTAAACAGTCCGTACTCATCTACGATCAACACGTTAGCCCCCAGGAATGGCGGTGCGTATGCCAGGGGAGCCGGGTCCGTGGCTTTCTTTGGAACTCGCAACCGTTCGACCATTGCGCTGCATACCGCACACGAAGCCGCTTGTAGCTGCCTACAGGAGTGTCGTCTGATACCCTCACTTCGCTCAGGGGACAGCTCAGACTGGGTCAGCTTATGGAGACTAGAAACCACATTGAAGTGTATCCTGTGGTACTCTCGCGAAAATTCATCAAGTGAAAGCTTGTCATCCAACAGTTCCTTTTTGATACCCATCATCCTGTGGAATGTGTATACGTGGTCCAGCGAGCACGATCTCAGTAGTTCACCCGCTGCCTTGTTGGTCATGGTGCTCACAACCACGCTGATGTTCATGCTCTTTAGCTTCCTTTGCAGCAGTGATATAGCGTACGACTTGCCACTGCCAGCATCTCCACTCAGCAGAGCCAGTTTCATACTCTCACCTCGTAACATGTGCAGTTTCACCATTTCTCTCACCCATTGTTCCTGGCAGTATCTAGACATTGCCAACATTGCTGTAGTTTTCCGGTCCTCCTCTTCAAGACACAGCTTCTTGCTCTCGGACTCTCCCGCCGTTAGTTGATGATACCGTTGGATGGCGGGCCCTGTCATGTCCATGTGGTTAGATGTATCCCTCTTATTCATCTCCCTACTAGTCTCTTCTTTGTACAGCACTACAGACTAGGTAGATTGTTTACCCAAGGTGACTCAAACAGCACCCGCTTTTCAAGGCATCCTGGTACTACACTACACGTCTCCGCCTTAAAAGGGACGTGTCCCTGGTTAGTCTGATGGACAGATGACCTCCCCTCTTTACCGTGACCCTCCAAGCCTCTACGTTTCATGAATGTAGAAAGTGACCGCTCCAACCCAACAGGGTCTTCATGAGAGACCCTTTCCATGTTAACTCTTGCCGATGCACTGCCGATGTGAGGGGGAGCTTCAATCCCCTCCAGTACAGAGCGCAAGACTATGTTCCTGACCGAGGGGGCGTCGTCATAAGATTTGCTCCAATCTACACCCAAGCCCGCGGTGAGAGGCATGTACACGACACCTTGTGCCTTCCGCACTCTATGGGCTCTGTCGCGTACACCTGTGAACCTCTCGTAGGCCCTTGATATTGTATCTCTGAACAGTGTCACATACGAGCTGTACATGGTCTTGCTGGTGGATAAAGCAGCGGCTGTCACCCCTCCCCTCCCTGTGCTGTTAAGCACATTCATGAGCCCTGCTAAAACTTCGATCAGTGGCGCATGTGCACCGTACTCGAACAACAGCCACGCAAAGTCTTCGGTGTCTACCCTGTCAGTGGATTTTTATTTGTTACAGTGCATGTGCGCGCTGCAAAAACCGAAGTGTTTAGCGTACCACTCTGGTTCCATTTGAGAAAACATGATGTTGGTATTCTCTAACAACACGCTGAATCCCCTCGCCGGTTTATCACCGACCCTCATCACCGACCCTCATCTCAAACAGCTTCTGTATATAACATATATATATGTTGTTTCCCCACATGACTGTCATGTGACCCAAGGACAACTCAAGGGTTAAATATGAGCTCAAAGTATTTTCTATCACTGTTAGGTCAAGGGGAATGGTTTTACTCAAAACTCAGCGAAGGTTGGCTATACAAGAGTTGTCCATCTGTGGTAGAGACGTGTAGCATCTTTGATAATCAGAAGAGCAAGAGACATGACCATGAAGCTCATCCTGCTACTCGTTTGTATCTCAACATGTAGAGTCTCGGTCGTGGAAAGGACCTACAATGCCAGGTGCCCTAGCGGTACAAACGTAACGGTGAATGCTTCGGCTATAGGACTGATGTCCACATACAAGGATTACAAGGATTACAAGGATTACAAGGATTACAAGGATCTTCTTGTATGTACTGCGTGTCTTGTGATGGACTGTAAAGAAACAAGACTCTTCAAAGGGGACAGTAAGAGAAATGACGGTGACAGAGTCAACATAGGTCCTAATGATCCACCTCTGGATACCACAAATTGAACCATTGACAATGTTACAGACCATGCTCACATCTACCATGAAAAGGAGATACAAGCATACATGGAGCACTACATATCACAGAGCAGGGAAAGGGCTAAGAAATTCTTGATGGTTTAACATGGGAGGGAAACCCTACTTGTATCACATCTATCAACATATGTCTTTTGTCTATGTACCAAACCAATGGTATACTGTGTATCTGTATTAAAACATTAAAATAAAAACCAAACGCAATGTACAGTGGCCTCTTGCAAGGTGTGTGTGTGTAGGTGTGTGTGTGTAGGTGTGTGTAGTTTGTGCTAAAGACTTACAAGAACACACATTATAACCACAATATATTTCAGAAGATGTGAATTTTATTTTATGTCATTCGGCACACAGTATACGTCGTTTGCAGTGTCGTCACAGCCAAATCGGACTATGCCATCACACACAGAGAACCCATACTTGGGCCCGGGCCTTGGTCTCTTGAGGTTCCACAGTTCACAGACGTATTTCATGGTCTTGAACATCAACACGCAATTCACTTGAGTCCAGTACTTTGACCGGGTCTTTGCAGGGATCTTCGTGAAACCGGCCAGTATCATACCCATATCAGAATATTCTTTGTCCCCAGGGGACCTGGCTCCCCACAGTAGACCCTCCAGATTTTTGCACCACGAGGCAAATGACTTGGAGTTGTTTACAGCTCCAATCATCAACCTTTTCATTCCCAAGCCCATGGGCACTTTGTTATAATCGGTCCCGCAGAGCACCATGAAAAACACCTTTTTCTCTCTCTCTGTTGCATCTTGGATCACTTCATCTTTTATGCGTATGAAAAAGTGTTTCCCTGCTCGGTTCAACCGCAAAAAGCGGCCGTAACTGCCCCTCGGTACCGTACCGCGCATGTAAGCTCCACTCAATCGCTTGATACTGGTCATGACCCTTTTCTGTTCCTTACAGGGGTCCACTATAATACCCAACTCGTCCAGGTCAAGCTCAGGGACTTCCTGCTCCTCCAGACACGAGATCTTTCTCTTCTCACCTGCACATGTGGGATTGCCCGACTTTGATCCCCCCTGTGGACTTTCGTCATACCCCGGGAATAACGTTTCGAAGATGTAACGCACCGCGTTTTTACTTGAACAGTCGTTGACTCCGAGCTCTAGCTCATGCAAAAACTTGGCGTCTGACTTCAGAAACCTAGACAGGAAGACACCATAGAGAGACCCCCTGATCCCGCCATTGTACAGGTACCTAGCTACGTCCTCCTTGTTGATCTTGCCGTACTCATCGAGAACGGCCTCGAATGTGTTATGCTGCGTTTGAGTCCATGGTAGCAGGCATTCTTCATCTGTCGGGTCGATGTCACATAGCACTCGAAACCTACCCTCACTTGAAGCCATCTCCCCAAATGGTGGCTTGACATTGTGGTTATCAGGGATGCCAAACAGCAGCTCCCCGAAGGAAGACATGTGCATGTCTCGATCCTGATGGTAGCTCTTGTTGTCAATCCTCACCGTAAGGCCTTTTCGGCCGCAAGCTGTTGACACAGCAACCACATCGGAGTCTCCGGTGCACAATGTCACACTACCTTTCAGAACATTGGCCAATTCCACGAGCAGCATGTCGGCCTCGGTGCTTGTACAGGATAGACACGCTTTGCAAAGTAAAGACGCTTCTATGGTCTCGGGGTCCGCGAACGTCACAACGAAGACGCCCTAAGTCCATCAGGTCTGGCTATCGAGCCCTCGGTGTAACTGGGATCTACCTCAGACAGCTCATACTTGGAGGGATCCACACTGCGGTATTCCAGGTACTTCTGGTGCAATGATACCATGTTGTCCACTGAGGTTCCTTCAAGGAGCTTGTCTTTGGAGAAGTCTTCCTTTGCACCGGTCACTAGAAACAGCTTGTTTTTCATACCCATGTCTGCCAACAGTTTCATCATGGTGTATTCTATGGCGTACAGATTCCGTTTACAGAACTCTATGTGAGGTACAAGGGGGCGGTTTGATCTGATTTCTCTCACAGCTGGTTTCTGAGCCCCACACTCGTCCTTTACAAGCACCACACACTGGCTGCCTGCATTCTCTGAAATGTAGACACCTGCAAGGGTTCTAGCCATGTTCACTATGGATGAGGGTGAATCCCCGTCAATGAAGTCCGTTTCCTTGACTTTGTGAATTACCATGAGATGGTCTATCAGAGTCCAATCCTGTCCCTGGGGCTCGTCCACCAATTCGAACGGAGCCAGGTGAGGGTTTGCGAGCATTGCGTGGATAGCCTTGTGTTTCAGCCCCATGTCAGTCAAAGGTGTTATCCGATAAACCAAGAGGTCAATGGTGTAGTATACTGCACACTGACAGTCTAAGCATGCTGTATCTGACAACTGATGACCAAATGTGGGAGTTTAGGGCAGCATGGGATATATATACACATGTATATATATATATATATATATATAAAAATGTATATAACAATGTATATATATATATATATATATATATATATATATATATATATATATAATATTCTGGATTGATTTCTGAGTCCAGGTTGGACTTGTGCGTCCTGGTGGGTTTGTGAGCCCTCGTTTTATTTGTGAGCCCTGGTTGGTCTATAAGTGGAGAGATATGAGCCCTGTTTAAATGCCTAACCGCCAACCTGTCCCACTGGGCATAAGGAAGCTGCATGTATGTTTATTCCTCAATCGTCGTTACGAGCATTGTCCTTTTGGGTCATTTCAACATGAAGGACATCATCAAACTCTCTGAACATCAACCTTCCTACGGTCTTCATGGTCTTCACTTTTTCCTGGTTGAAAAGTATGTTCCTGTAACACAAGTCGGTACGTTCAAACCAGGTTCTTCTTGTCATTTTGGCCAGCTGAGTCTCCACTCTCATGTTCACACACATAGGAGCCAGACAGTTAAGCACCTGGGAACAGAAACAGTTCAGCCACGGGAACTTCGTGCGTACACGCTTAGAAATCGTGGGCCTTAAACAATTCCTTATGGTAACCTGGTTGGTCCCTGGTCTGACTATCACCAGGTAAGCGGCAGAGCGCTCTGCCATGCTAGGGTACGTGAGCGAGAACATCAACCAGGTCAGCCACAGCTGCATGTTGTATCGCCACAATGTTCCCCGGTCCAGAATGTCATTGTTCCTGGTCTTGATCTCCAGTAGCGCTATGTTGTCATTTACGGCATCATGGGCCACTAGGTCGACCTCGGTGTAGAAGCCCCACGTGTCGTGGATGGACGTGCAACCTCTGGAACAGTCATTGTGGTATGTGTAGCGACCGGGTATGCTGAACCTATCGGGTGTTGGGATACCGGCCACCTTAAGGCCTGCACAAATGGGAGATAGGCGAAGTGCTTTGAGTTGCGTGAGAATGAGGCGAGACACGGGACCTACGTCACGCATTGTCTTCTTTCCATTGAACACGTCCTTGCACTGTGTGTCTACCGCAATGCCTATATTGGTGGACATACGGTTCCTGTCCCACAGGCGTCTGCAAGCTTCTGGGGTCAGGGCCTTGCACCAGAACAGTTGCAGCAGTGCTTCCTTGAATGTCGCCCCCTTGGATATTGTTGCATTCAGGTGTCCTATGTACTCAGGAACCCACTCAAGCGAGCTCTCTGGATTGGCGTTCAGGTCCTTGACAACCCTCCTGAACAGATCCATACTTATCATGTTGTGACCGTATGAGCGCTTCTTGTAACACGTGATAGAGCTTAAGGTTTTGGTGATACCCTGAACCTTGTACCAACGGTGATCGACCATAGACTTCGCACACATCACACCGCCTGACCCTCGGAACATGATCACGGGGTCTTGGAGCTTCATTGTATTAAAAGTTGTACGATTTTTAGGTTGTTGTAATAACCAGAGGTAGCCCTTTGGTAGATATAAAAGGTAAGACTACAGAACGTAGTACTCATAGTACCTTAGTATCGTAAAGTGAATACATAAGGACGGGTAATACACCTGGTTCTTCTCGCCCACTACGTGAGATATGAATCGCAAGAAAGTAAACCTGGGGGGCCTGGAGTCTCTGATATCAACGAGCAAGGATCTGTTCAACAACAGAATGTCTGCCATGCCTAACAGCGCCCTCCTGAGCGCAGTCCGTTTCAAGGGCAAGCTGGGGGCGGCTATCGCTGTCATCACCTCTCTCATAGTGGGATTTCTGACCATCCCCAACAACATTCTGTACTTTATCGACAACCAGCACGGGGTTATGAGCACCAGTAGGCTGGACACTCACTTTGTGGCATCACATGCCAACGGTAGACCCGACTATGAGTACGCGTACATCCACGCCGGGATCGCCCTCATCACGCTCGGATGCCTGGCGATGGTTGTGAGCATAGTTCTCAGTTACTTCGCTGCCAAGAGTAAACAGAAGATGGACGACTCTGATTGTTCCTACAGGGGTCAGGAATCCAGCAAGAGCACCAGGACTGTGCTTGTGTGCCTCATCATGATGAATATCGAACTGTTCATGGCCGTCATCGCAGGCTGCATGGAGTTGCTGTACCGACCTCTGATCAGCGATGCGCGGAGGTTGCATAACATGGAATGTGCTATTGCTGTGTTCAACATCATAATCTACATGATGTATGTGGAGACCATGGTGCTTACTTCAACTGTCCTAAGGGAGAAACGTGAAAGGATTCCGGTTGATGTTCAGAGAGATATCCCTGATGTTGTGACCTCCTCACCTCGAGACTACGTGAGCAGAAGCATCAACACTTATTCACAATCCAGCTACATGTAGGGACTCTATATTAGTCTCTCTGATGTCTCAGTGTTTGTGTGATTTTGCTACCGGTCTGTTGTCACAGCGATGTGTGAGCTGGGTGTATTTGCGAATCATGTGAATAAATAACAAACGCTAGATTTCCTCAGAGTGCACTCTCTCTTTATTGACACACACTCAACACACAAAGACATCAAGATTAACAAGAAGGGGAGTAACATTCATGTTTGTTAGGTTCACAGGAAAGTGTAGCACAGTTCTGTGGTCAACGACACATGGGTGCTGCACTCCACGCCTTTACTACAACCAGCGATGTTATGTAGGAACATGCAGCACTAACTGAGCCAATTTGTTTTGGTATGAAAACCTTTTAGCGGAGACAGACTAAATCCACCCGTGTACAATTGTGAAAATGCATATAGTTCCAAATTAATGATATCCATGACACACAGGCACACGCAAACAGCCCCTAAGGTACTAATCGAGAGTCCAAATACCACAGACAATGCCTTACAATATCAAGAGTGATACCCATAGTGCGAACTCAGAGAGACAGCTTTCGGGGGTAAATGAGGATCGCAATCTGTCTCACAAGCTTTCAACAGAGATATTGCGCAACTCCACCGATACCCAATGTGATACCTTGCGCAGCATCCTTAAGGAGCGCTCGACCCACAGGACTCGTCAACAGCACCAACATAGCAGGATAGACGGTGATAATCCAGATGAGGGGGATGTGATTAAGGAAAGGAGCGCACATAAGAAAAGGAAAGGAGAAAAAAAAAGCAAAAAGAACATGAGAAAACAACTTCATCGTGTACATTTCAGTGACCCCATAGACAAGACAGAATACGTATCCATGTCCGAAGACTCCAAGGAGGCACGCATGTCCTATTGGATTCAGGTCGCGGTCGATGCGGAAAGGTACCAACGTAGGATACTCCAGTTAGAGCCCTTAATATCTCCATGCCTAGACGAGGCACATCGTGAGCGCATGAGGGACTATATACATGTATAAAAACGGGAAGCTGTAGAAAGTGGGTCACTGAAAAGCTCCTACCATCACATCGCCTATGTACGAATAGCTTCCTTCTGCAAACCGTCTCATGGTGTAGGACACCGACTCATATTCAAGAGAAAAAAAAAAGTTAAGCTGGGAAATTATCACAGCCCCAGCCAACGTGGACCTCTCATCCGTTGTAAAACTTTACCATCTACCCCAGGACACCCCCACAGCAAAATGGCTAACAAAATCACACAGTGGTACAACTGCCTTCTCTTAAGGAAGAGGACCCTGACAGATCATGAGAAGATGACCCTCGACCGTGTCAACGTGAAATCGGTGGTCCACAACCAATGTGACGTACTGATTGGACCCAAGGATTCACATTTCACCAGACCCATGTACGTAGAGTTGACGAACTACCACCATCTCGATGCCCTGTTAGCCTTGATTGCATGCTACATTGACCCAACAGTCAATAGCTTGTACGACTATCCCGTAAGACATGTGCAATTGACAACAGCTCAGCGAGGTGTCAATGCATCATCTGTTGATGACAGCGAAGAGAATAAGACATTACTGAAAGAAGAGACGATTCAAGAGATTAGCGGAGCAACGTCCCTGCAGTGAGGTGTTAATGTTTTTCAAACTATGTTGTTATTACTCTCATGTTTGTTAGACCTCTGTAAACTAAATGTGTTACTGTCAACTGCACCTTTTGCAAATTAAAGTCACCATCAAAAGAAGCGTATTTCTCGCATCAAGTGGTTATGTAGATCAATATTGCTGTTGTTGTTGTAGTAGCTGTTATGTGTACCAACTGTGTAACAAAGTAATGCATAATATAATAAACACACAGGTTAAAAAAACTGTATTACACATGCTTTATTTTGTCAACACAGGACACAATGTAAAATTTGTCTTCACTGTGGCCTAAATATCTAAAACTATCAGCTGGGGCCATAACACATGTACTTTATTCAGTCAACACAGTCAACCCAATTAAGCCATGCCTTTAACAGATAAACTGAACACAAAGTCTGCTCTTTCAGATAACATTGAAACATTTCGTGTCTGGTTTCATTCTGACAATCGGTTAACTTAAAAATACAAGGAACAGCCAATTTGTCAGAAAAAAAGCCATGAGGTGTACAGCATAGGTTGCAGAAGTCCCGTATTATCAAGGTATCATGCATCTTGTCTGTAGAGCCCCGTAAGATCCAAGCAAAACACTTTCTGAGGTAGACCAAAGTCTCTGAAGACCGTGGGTCTTCGGACAGACGATCTGACCACCAGTTACATCGGCCACAAGGACCGCAACGGCCAAGCCTGTCGCTAACATGAATCCCCTCGAGACCGTTCGCTGGACATGGGTCATCTGTCGTCCTCTGGTAGGCAGTAAGCAGGCGAGGCAGTATTTTGTCTCTATAGTAGAACAAGCGTTCACCCACAGTGACCAGACCTCGATCATTACAGATGCATTCGTAACGTGTGTTCAGAGACTCAGTCATGGGATCCAGCATGTGACAGGGTATCCATCCGGAACCTTCCCGAGAGATCTTTTGCTCATGCCTGTCGTTAGTGATTGTTAAATGTGATATTCTGGAATCGTGATAAAATATCCGTAGAACCCCGGTTCCTGCAGTGCGGACAACCCAACGTGTGAACTGTCCCAGTTGGTGGTCATAGCCCAAGGGACTGGCTGGAGAAGACTCAAATTTCAGCGAGGTCTCTATGTGAAAGCTCCCGTCGTGTTCGGTAGGAACACAGTTCACCACACATTTGGTGATGTAGGATACATTCTCACATATTCCTTTTAAAACATCTGCAGCCAGGTTTCCATTGCACATAGGGAAGGTTCCACCACATAGGGAAGACTGTAGGACACACAACACACTGTTTTTTGGCGTCTTACATCCATTTGCAGAAAATGTGATGTGAAGCGAAAAAGTCAGAGACACATTCCTAGATTCCGAACATAGCAATTGACCGTGCGCGGTGGGCCGATTGTACATGGCAACGGGTTTCATAGCATCATACCCAGTAATGCTGGTCACACATTGAACTGGGACAGACTTCTGCTCTTCTTTGTCTTCTTCTGAAGATGGAACATTGTGCTCAGGGTTGTGGTCCTCTCCATATTCTTCTTCTGACACATTCTCTCCAGAGTCAGAGTACTCTAACTGGACATTTAAATACATCTCATCTAGAATCAGTAATCTTAGGCCAATGACTGTTGACTGTCAAAGATCACCTTTATATGTTAGGGCCCCGCATTTACCATTGGATGTTTGATGTCTGCTAGTCAGTTGACCGTTTCACCGTTGGACATTTTGTTCTCTGTCAGATGTTTTGATGCTTGGTCCAAGGTTAACCCGTTTGAGAGTCCTATAGAGTATAAAAGCAACTGCAATTGCCACGTCCATACAGTTTGACCAAACGTTTGACCCTCTGCAAGTCTGATGCAGCTTAAGCTCTATCTACCCCAGAGCTTCTTTCAAGTTTAGAGATGGGTCTATACACAGCGTCAGGCTCTGCAGTAGCACTGAATGTGTTTCTAGTCCTAGTGTCTACTGGACTAGCCCAACATCGCGATGTGTTATACTTCACCACGTGGGTAGGCAACGGGGAGAATCTGATGCCACACATCAACGCTATCAAGGAACACGCAAACTTCTTCCATAAAAACAGACTGGTGTTGGACACTGGTACGATGGCACACTTGAAAACAATGGGCATTGTGGAAGACAGTGGAGTTGTCATGGAACTGGATACAGATGTGTTCACTAAAGCTAAAGCGAGGATGACAACGGTGAAGGATCCCAGAATGGCCAAAGGACTAGAATCGTTGTACGACAATCTACAGGGTGCATATGAGGAATTGAGAGGGAAAAAGTTTTACGCCTCGGCCTCAGATATCCTGTGCTATGTCGCTTTCACGGCATACTCTGATCAAGCCGATGAGTTGGTGTATCATGATGCGGATGTTCGTTTTAAACCCTTAGACCAGGATCGTCAGACGAACCTGGGCTCTGGTGCAGACATGAAAGTGGTCATGATAGCCTCGACCAAGCGTAAAGATGAGTCCCTTGCCAATCAGCTGTCCTTTGTGGAACCGAGTTACTTCTATGAACTCTCAACCTACCAGTACCCAGAATACACCCAGTTCAACTCAGATTTGATTTTCATGCGCAAAGCCGCTGCAACAAAGTCTGCAGCCGCAATCGGAGCGATGCAGTTGAGGACTGTAGCTGTAAGCCAAAGAGCGATAGTTGAAAAGATCCTGGGGAATGAAAGAACTACAATGACCTTACACGATGCAATTAGGACAACGCATCCTAAAGAGACTAGGTTTGTGATACCTCCCGAAACGTCTATGTTGCTCCACAGAAAAAGTGTCCCCTTGAGGCCTGAGTACACTCTGGAGAATCTGAAAGGTGCCTATGTGAGCGCTGTAGGCCTGAACCCTTTGGATGTTCTACTCAGCAAGGAGATGGAGGCTAAGTACACAGCCAGCGGTCCACATTCGCCCTTCATAGAGATAGGTGGTGAGACATTCCTTAGACATGAAATATGTGTTATTCTTCGTACACTTCTAATTAAAGGAGATACGGAGACCATAAAGTCGTTCCTGTCTGAATCTGCGCTTAGCCCTGCCGATGTTGGGGCTGTGTCTCGACAAGATGCTCAAAACTGGTATGGTGAGTCCAAGCTTGATTATCCAGATGTGCCGGTGTACACTCTGGCAGAAGAAGCGACCATCACAGTCTCTGACGCGTCCCTCCTATCATACCTGGAACGCTCAAGACCCTCCAGTCCCGAAATGCTTGAGGTCGACACGCCTGTCGACGTGTCCCCTGACGCTCACGGCCCTGCCCCTGCTCCTGACGCTCACGGCCCTGTCTCTGATGCTCATGGCCCTGTCCCTGATGCTCACGTTCCTGTCCCTGACGCTCACGTTCCTGCCCCTGCCGCTCACGGCCCTGCCCCTGACGCTCACGGTTCTGCTCCTGACGCTCACGGTTCTGCTCCTGACGCTCACGGTCCTGCTCCTGACGCTCACGGTCCTGCTCCTGACGCTCACGGTCCTGCCTTTGATGTGGACTTGTCTGCTGCACACGAGGTAACCGTGGACATGAGTACGCTCACATTCCGTTCCAACAGAGAGCCTCTCGTTGTCAACACGGAGACAGAACCCCGTGCTTTCGAGAAAGGTATAGGAGCTTGCGGACGCCACAGCAAGCGTAGACGCAGGGCTGCGTCACGCTGTTCCCTGTACGACGAAGAGAACTTCTCTACCACGCGCGAGGGTGAGTTCTTGTTCAAAGAAAAGTGGCCTGTGAAATTTATTAGAGAGGACGGGTCTCTGAGGATGATAGTGGAATCCACTGTCAATGCCAAGAATGTCATCACACGAGTCGTTTCCAAGATTCCAACGGCTCTGATTGAGGCTCTCGTACAGAAGCGAAGGGTAATTGTGGCAGCGGCTCGCACCCAGTTGGAGGAAATGATGAACAACCCCGAAGTGGAAGTCGCCATGAAGGCCATGATGTCCGAAGCTCACAGTGTCATCATCCCCAGTAATCACGGTCGATCGGTGAAATGTATGGGCTCTGCGTACGCCCGCGCGGTCACAAGTGGTCCTAAGTCGCAACTAGCCATCAAAATGTGGGTTCTTGGATCGCGAGCCTACGGCGTTTTCACTAACATCGGTGCCCTGGTGTACGGAGACCCCCTGGTTAAGACCTTTGCTGCCTTGGATCTTAGTCAAACTGTGAACGGATTCATGGCTCACAAATTGGCTCAATATGCAAAGACCAAGGCATTAGCCGAGACATTGGAGCTGTTGGCTAACAATCCCGTTATGAACATGGCCGGTGCAGCAGCTAACATTTTCTTCTTTGCTCAGAACATCCGTAATGTCGCAGAGGGGCACCACAGTCCTAGCGATTACTACTGGTTGACAAGATCCTCAATGCAGATGTTGACTCTGGTGTTTGACAGTCTCAACCCTGCAATGTTACCTATGGTCTCTGTGGATGTCTTGGTGACCCTGGTAACACAGGGTGAATACGCGACACACATGGTGCGTTCAGCCGCTAACAAACTACCTCTTAATATGAAGGATATGTGGACATTGGGAGCAACAAGTTTCTTCGGGTCTCGGTCGTGGTCTGACTACTATGAGAAAGTAGCAGACTTGGAACGTGTCAATAGTGGACTTGCAAACTGTATGGTTCAAGCCTTGCGCACGGTTAAAGTGGTAGTCGGCTTCCCTGTTTCTACAGTGATCAACGAGTGGTACAATGGGCATGGAAAGCAGTGTGTAGAGAGATCAGAAGAAGTATGGCCAGCGATATTGGACAGGCATAAAAACGACTTGTCTCCAATAAACTTTTCGATGGAGCACAGTATTTCTCTGAAAGAGGTCTACATCGGGAACATTGAGACTCAGCAGCTGTGTTACCAATTGGCTCAAACAAACTGCCTCCATCCCAACCGAGCCTGGTTCCAAAAGTTCATGGAGTCTGTGGCATTAAGCTCTGCCGCATTGCCAACCAATGAAGAATGTGTCTTTTATGATCAAAGCATACCCAACGCCACCGACCCATGTGGTACCATGGATTTATTTATACATGATGCGGTTGAGAGAAAGAGGTTCGTACCAATAATCACAGAGTTCGGTGATCCGCTTATGGAACCTCAACTTAGGACTTTGACTGTTAAGGTGAACAAAGCCAAGATGAGTTCACGACCTAAGGGATGGATGAAGGAATCTCGTAAGTGTTCCAAATTCATAAAGGTCAAGAATAAACGCCCAAACTTCCTCACAACCAGAGCACCGGATGTTAACATCTTCAAGGCATCAAACTGCAGTTGCCTGAGACAGTGTATAACTCGCAGGTATATTGGCACAGACAAAGGGGAGGTCGTTGAACCCTACGTGTTTAGGAAAGAGGATTCGACAAGCCAGGACTTCGTACTGTACGTGAACGCTCCTACTGTGAAGGCATCCAAATTTAAACACTTACAATCGCAGGATGTAAGTCTATATGGTAAAGTGTTGGTGGCCAAGACTGACATGCCTGCCATTATTATAGTGGACGGCAAAGGTGTTTATAAAGGTGCAACAAACTGTAGCAATATTTTCATCGTGTCCGAACACACAAATGCTATAACAATTGGCGGCTCGGGTGTCGATACTGTGATCATCGGCAACTCTGAGAAGAACATGTGGATACATATGACGCAAGATGACAAGAAAAATAAGATCAAGGGGCACGATATTGCACTGCGACCCGTATCCATAGAGAGTATCAAGGCAACCCAATCCTCTGTCAATGCAGTGTTGGAGAAAAGAATGGACCTGCACCTAGGTGCCAATTCCCGTGTGGTCATGGCGAATGGGAGCCAGTTTAGCACATTGGAACTGGGTTCCAATTCTACTGTTATAGTGAACGATCAAATGACGGTATCTATGTTGGTAGCACATAACACCACGGGCGTGGTGGTGAGCCCTAGTGATCATGTGGACATGGACGAGATCACCTTGGTCTTACGACCAGAGTCTAGGTTGGTGCCTCAACCAGAGTATGTGAAGCGTGCATGCTCGGCGACAGAGGATGGACTTGTTTTACATGGAGCGGTACTTTTCAAGAAGGGGAGTTTAGCCGTGTCTATTGACCCTGAAGGCGTAATGCTGACGTGCAGTGTCACAGGCGATATGGTATATCGAAGTGCCTACAAGGATCTGAGTATGGAGGAAGGAGAAGGGTTCGATTGTCAGCTGTGGAGAGAGAAACTTGATGCGCTGGTTGCTGCGGGACTTGATAAAATGACTGTGACAACACCGCAGGGGCATAAAGTTATGACAACTGCATCCCAGCAAACAGTGCTGAGGGTTGACAACAGTAATAAAGACATTCACCTAAGCTTGGATCAGCCTTTCACTACTATGGACTTGGTGGTGGATCCGGATGTGGCTCACTGTGACCTATCTTTGTACAGGTCTGGGTCCACGGTGGCTTATTGCTGCATGGGGTCGGATTGTTTTCCAATGGGTTCTAGGGATGTAATTCACTGTGACCTATTTGTATCTGGTGTATCTGTGGGTTCTAACTCTACCACACAAGTGACCGTTACAGTTACAGCTAAGGGGTTTGGTATAGTCGCCCTAAAAGGTAGAGAAAGCCATATGTATGAAACACCCGAGGGATTGAAACTTCATTACAAACTCGAATATGTCAATACCGTTCGACTTGTGTTAAGTGAATATGTGACTTTGGTGTTCAAGGATCTGTTTACAGGGATGGACAGGGTTATACCCTCTCACTATGGTGAAGTGTTTCTGAAGCGGGGCTACGATGATGAAGACGTGTTGATTCACAGTGTCGAGATGATGACTCCTAGTTGGTAGTATCCTAGGAGTCTCATTAATGTGACACTGATGCTTTGTATTCCATATTGTCCGTTTCACAATGTCAATAAACTTAATACACATGTACCAAAGAGTGTCATGTTTTCATGTTTTCATGTTTCATATTGCACATTTCACTTCTGAAATTAAAACAGTAGGGTACACATCAGACATAAGGCCTGTTTCAATACAGGATGAACAGTCCCATTGTGAAGATTCACTATAAAAAAGACAGACACATTGCAACTTGCTGTCAATCTGCATTTGCAACTAGGAGTTGTGATAAACTGTGAGTGCACCATGGTAAACCACTGGAACTGCAGCATTACAGCTCAGCATGACCAAATGGTGCATATAATTCATGGGAGTCCGACAATTGTGAATGTCTCTCAATGTCAGCTGGACATGGCCTGTAACATTGGCGAATTCCCTCAATGTACAACTATAACTCGGATGAATGAATATAACAATACTATAGAATATAGAAGGATTGTTACACAGTGATCCTCTCTCTGGTGGTGAGCATTATGACTGTTGTTTAGGACATACTTAAAGGCTGGCAGCTAGGCACAAAGTCTCAACATTGCACATTATGCAGGAAACTAGTGAGACCTACTGTGGAAACAGAGACCTGGGCAGTGAATCCACTGGGGACGATGCACTGGACACTGAGACTAGGCAACTCATGAAGTGTCTCCTAGTACATTGTACGGAACCTTCGACACATAGGTGGAACCAGAGCAAAGCTGTGCTAACAATGAAAAGGGTTGTGGAGGACATATTGAATAAACACCAATACACATATAATGGTGTGTATTTGTTTTTGTGTGATAACGTTGATGAATATTAGCTACTCAGACAGGTCATTCTGATATGTGTCTAACCTGGCCATTTTCAGGTATCATCAGAAAATTCTCCTTGGATGACAGAGACGATGATGTGAGGTACATTGGTGAAGTGGCTCACAGCCTCTTTGCAGACGGGACCGTCAACTGGGGCCGCATTGCCAGCCTGGCAGCCTTTGGGGTTGTGTTGTGTCAGAGCTTTAAGGAGAAGGGTAAGGAGAACCATGTAGAGCTAGTGGGACGGGAGATCTCAACATACCTGCTGAATGACCAGAAGGAATGGCTTGTCCAACACAACTCATGGGTATGTTGACTAATGTCTGAGCAAACTCTGCCCTCTTGATTGTCTTTATTTTTTGTAATGTTTATTCCGCTCCTTTCCAGGACGGCTTTGTGGAGTACTTTCACAAAACTGACCTGGAGCCCATATTGGAAAACATACTGGCTTTTGCTGTTTTTGCTGGTGTTGCGGCGACATTGGCCTTGTTCATCATGTGATTATGGTGAATTGTTTCATTTTTTTTTGCCTTTGCAAAGATGTGTTGGTCTTGTGTAATGTCATCCCCAATAAACGATTGGATCACACATTTGTGCTGTCTTGTAAATGCTTGTCAGTTCCAATGTAATTAAACCCACACAGGTGCAGTGTATGTATGTAGCTCATGTCCAGAACATGGGTTGAAGCATACAAGGGGTGTAAACAGAAGTATACCCTTTATTTATAATTGATATACAATGTCATACAACAAAAGTGGATTTACGTATTGAAATAAGAAATACAACCAATAATATATTCTACTCTACAGCAAGTAGTGTAGTCTCCAAAACAATAACAACACTCTGTTCAATCCTTACCTAACCATAATAAAGCCTGTTCTAGGTCCTCTGTGTCCATCCAACCAACGTTGCTTGTTGGGCTGTCAAAATCCTTATCTAACCATAATGAAGCCTGTTCTAGGCCCTCTGTGTCCATCCAACCAACGTTGCTTGTTGGGCTGTCAAAATCCTTATCTAACCATAGTAAGGACAGAAGCGGGTTGTCAGTGTCAGTGCAATCGTAGTTGCTTCCCGGGAACTCCGTGATGATATCGTCAAGCTGAATGTCCTGCGCTGTCACACTGTGAATGCTGTCGGATCCCGTGATCTCTGAGGTCTGCACGACCTCTGGCAGGGCACTGTGGACAATGTGCAATTTAGGCGAGTCACCCCATATCATATCCAGAGTCTGCTTCCAATGTAACTTCAAATAGGAGTGTGGACATTCAACGGTTTTGTAATAGTTGATTTTATGTTTGATCCGGGTTTGTGTCACAACACCGATTCCCATCAGAATCGCGGTAATGTCAGTTACTCTGCGAACGGGAATGTTCAGTTCCTTAGCCAAGTCCTGTGCACTAAACACCCCTGGTCTAGTGCGCACATGCTGGAAGATAATCCCAATTCTCCTTTGCATGCTATTCCATTTAAATCTTGGCAGTTGATGCCCTTGCATGAAAGACGTGTATTCTTGGCCACGTTTACGCAATAGTCCAACACCTTCCAGCGCTGAAAATACTCGGGATAACATGGAAGTTGAAGCGATATTATTATCCAGTGGGCTGATTGTAAACGTTCTGTTGGATTTCTGCACATTTGCCATAAACCGTAGTATTTGTTTAGTAAGCATGGTCAGTTTGGAGACACAGGGACCACGTGTACGAGACATGGCTATATGTCACTGTGACACAAAGTCAACTTACATGCATCAGGTTGCTTATGAGAGAGACATCCTATGTGTTGGTTACGCTGCAGCAACACAATATCTGTAAACGCAAGCGAGTTTTAAAGAGTGCTCACGGTCCATTGGTCCCAGTCCAACGACTCACATAATGTAAATGTAGACCCTGCCGAGTCAGACCAGCGGGCTATATACCCTGTCTGGGAATGAGCATTTAATAAGATGAAAAAAAAGGACTTATCTACATCTACCCAAAACATGTCCGCCTTGTGTCATATTCATTATATTTTGTAATGTATCATGTGCAGATCAATATGGTTATGATTAAAGAACGCTGTGCATCCAAACACAAAGCAGTGTACCATCATTTAGTGAGTAAACACAGGGGCATAAACATAACAGAATACAACACCAGGCACGGTCATGTAGGTAAACATCGGTCACCTATGGTAACTGGACCTTTATTGAGCAAACAGAGGGGTATACAAGTGTACAAACACAACAGAACACAATACCATGTACAGCCATGTAAGTAAATATCGACCAACAATGTTAACCGAAACCAAACACATGGATACGGAGAGGGTCTTCATCGTCTGATTCTGCCAATCGCAGCAAAATCACTCTTCGATCGGTTAACATCTTTGGTCTTGGCCCCGTAGTAGTCGACCTCATAGTGATCATCCTGGTAGTAGTCAACCTCATGGTGATCATCTTCATAGTAGTCGACCTCGCAGTGATCGCCCTCTTCTCTGTCTTTGTCGGCTCCCTCAACCTCCTCATAGTCATGGTCCACCTGAGGAGGAGCCGCATTCTGGTGCAACTGCACATTATGGCTTCTTTGGATTCTGGGAAGCGGGGGGGCATCGGACAGTCTAAGGCTCGCAAGTAAACTGTACACTTCCCCAAAGCTGTTCTGACTGCGTGTTCTTCCGTGTGCACCCTCCAATGCATCCTTCGTGCTACCACAGGCATCTGAATCCACACTCTGGTGACAGCGCACCTTGCGGCTTCTGTGGATAAGGATACCTTGTTGAGGATGTGGATTCGAGTCCTCTGGCAAAGTGTAAACGTTATCTACACTGCTACAACTCTGTGTTCTTACTTGCACGCTCTCAGATTCATCCAGGTCGCCGTGACTCTGTGCTCCTGTGGACATCTCGTCCATCTCCATTTGTCGTATCATCTCGTAGTCATCACGGCCGTCTTCCCATTGGTCTACGAGCTCAGCTATACTACTGTAACATCTTCCTTCTCCCACCTCCTCCTCCAGTGTGGACATGATGTAAGCGCTATAGTCTTTGTTTGGCCGAATCTTGTAGCAAACCGTCTTGTCTCTGGCTCGCAGCAGCACTGTAAACCTATCACTTTCTGTATTGAAAGGTCTCATGAAAACGTAGTAACCAGCGGGTTTGTTGTGCATGTATTGCAGAGCCTCATCCATGATTCGTGTGTTGAGAACGCCCCGCGAAAGCATTTGTGCAGCCCACGTGTTTAAGAGGTCTCCACGTCTGGCCCCGTCCATACTCATATTTGTATCGATGTCTCTCCCAAACTGGTCGCAAAACATTCCCGTAGTTGTGATGTGCTCAAGGTAGCCTCAATTCATGTGAATACGGAGATTTTATGCACTGGGTTAATATCCTTTTGGTCTTCCAAAGCCAGTTGTGTACTGCGATCCCTCTCCACACTCCCTCATATAAACGCTGTTGCACTAGGTGTAATAGGTGTGTCTGATGATGAGTCCTTTTGGGGCGCTTTGGAATGAGATTGTCTGCAGGATACTTGGCTTTTATGACATTACTAGAAAAAGGGTCAATCTGATGAGCATTCTAGTAAACCAGTTCCTTCTCAGGTTCAGTGAAAACCGCAACTCTGAACAGTCCTCTTGTACCAACCACTGGGCACCTAGTAGTGACACCTTCTCCCTTATTTTGTCACATGTAGACATGTCCCTAATGAAGCTGAAATACGCCGCGTAAAGAGGCTGTAGCTCGATGAGTAATGTCCCTCCATTCTTTATCTCCTTCGCATTGATTGTATTCTCGACCACCCAAAGGCACTCTGGTGAGATGTCGTGTTTGTCCTCCTTGTTGATTGGCAGAGGGTAATTCGCATACAAATTGTAGAACCTGCCTCGACTCAGACGCGCTGCCTCTCCACATATTTTCATTAGGTTATCGTGAGCCAACTCGGAGGCTCGCAGTGTTTGCCTGCACAGCTCTGGGTTTGTAGTCCACAGGGACAACGCCACGCGCAGGTTTTGCTGTCTTAGGTAGCGAAATTTGATGTCCTCGGAGAATCGATCTACATAGACCAGACGCCCGTCTGTGGTCAACCAGAAGGCTTTCATATCCTGCTGGTAGAAAAACCTGTCACAACACACCCGGCTACACAGCTCAGGTTGTTCCCCGGTCATCATCGCGCGGTTAACGCGGAGTAGTTCACAATCTGTTAACGGCTCTGTTCTGTTCCCCAGGCATTTGGTGTTGCACCAAAGCACCCCAGAGAAAGCCAACAGTATCTGAAGTGAATCTTGAGCGGTAACACAAACTCTATTACAGTAGACCGAGAGGGACTCAATTGGTCCTTATCCGTGTGACACATGGAAGGGCTGTCTGTGATGCACTCACTGGGGCATAGTGAAACACAACTGTCCTCGTCGTCACTGGAGTCTGGGTGTAACACGTCGCTAGGACTGCGAGCACGCCACAGAGCCCTGTCCACCAACCCAGACGAGACCATGTGGTTGGTCAGAGAGTTTGTGACAGACCCCATTGACAATGCTAGGTTTGTGCCTGTTGGGGTGGCTGTAGACTGTGTGAGAACAAGACTCTCCAAGGATGAGAGTGAAAGAGAAAGGGAGCGGATGGAGAACAGGAGAATGACAGAGTATACTCGCCTGATAAAGGACCTCCTGGCACAAGCCGCCCTGATCAAGGAGCTCGGATTGGAGGGTGCTAAGGCTAGGATGCGCGAGTTACAGCTTCACGGTGCATCAATGAAGGATATGTCCAGCTCTGTCATGTACAGGTTTGAATGCCTGATAGATAGGATGTTTGAATATTTCCAAGTCAAAAACATGAGGATGGAGCCCTTTCAACTCGAACTCCTAAGGGGGGTGGTATTGGGTGTTACACGGAACCAATTCGGCGACGCTCTCTTCAAGTATAAGCATGCTCTATTGGACAAGCTGAGCTTAGCCCCTTTGGGCTCAGAGAACTACGACCATGTTAACCCTGCCCTCAGTCACCTTTACCAGGTGGAGCGAGAGTTCTCTCGCTATGCGAATCCTTACACTCTGTGTCTAGCCCCAAGACAGTGTGGAAAAAGCTTAATGATGAGGCTGTTACTAGCTGCTGTTCTCCTACACCTAGATATCAATGTGATGGTGCAGGCTCAGAATAAACACATGTGTACCACTTTGAGGTTGGGGGTGGAGAGCGCCATGGAGGAACTGCAGCAACTACCATCTTTCAGACACACGGAGAAACCCATCAACATCTGTGGTAACCCAGAGAACAGGATCTACAGGTTCGACACGGGTTACAAGGGCTCTTCTTTCGCTCACTTCCTATCTTCCAGCAGCGATGTGAGTATGACAGTGTGGGTATAACTGTACTGTGTATCATTCCGTCACAGAGACAAGCTCCTACTGTGCCCTATCCTGTCCTATCCTATCCTGTTTTATCGTGTTTCATTTCCTTGTTATCTCTACTGGGCCTGTCCCCAGTAACAGGTAAGTGATGGTAAGTCCTGGGTACCGTTTCCTGTAAATGGTAATCTATGGCACTGTCACACACACAAGAGTCTTAACTGTATTGTGAAACGTCCGACTGTTTGCAAAATGTACTGCTATGGGCGTGCCATCCAACCACAGGATGGGGTTTCTGAGAGTGACATTGTATAAGTATGTCACTCTCAGTGTATTTCAAGTACCTCTCCCTTCCTGTGACACACTCACCTTTCAGTATCTCAGTAAGTGTCCTAAGTAAGCCATGGCGTACATTGTCACCAAAGCACACAGTTCAAAGAGAAGACAACCCCTGAGACAAGCTGAGAGTAATAAGGATAGCGTGTCACCAAAGCCCCCTGCTACGTGCTATGTGACCCGAGGGAGCTGTGACAGCGAGTGGTGTGTCTGGAACACCTTGACCAAAGCTCTTGTTCGACAAAGAGGTGACTTGTTACATGCACGCCTAGTGGGCTCTGGCTTTGGAGAGACGACCTTTCTCCCTGTACGCGTACTTGAGGATTTCACCATCAGAGCTTTGGAAAGCTCAACCTGCGTGCAGGAGCAGGAGATAAGCTTCCAGGATCCGATCGGAGACCAACAATCCGTGGCTACTCAGGTTGAGCTTGAGGACATGTGTATGTCCAAGGTCGTGAAGTGTGCTATCTTTTTGGAACATTATGTGCAGAACCCTCAGGATGAGGAACTGCAGCTTGGGTCCCGAATGTGCTCTCTCTTCGTCGATATGGTAGACGAGATGCTCAGCAGACAATATGACATAATGCACCACTACCCTCTATTCAACCGAGCTCTCGGCCTGTACTACTCCGATAAAGATAGCTTGGAACCACCAGAACTAAAAACCCTGATTTCAGAGGGACTACTGGACCGTAGTGTTGAGGACCACCAGGCTCTCCATGGGATACCGTTGGTAGGAGTAGATCACACCATGTTTTCACAGTGGAACTACCCTGACAACAGAGAGGAGCAAGAACACCAAGTGCAACATGGAAAAGATGACCCCTTGTCGTATCTTGTCAACGAGACACGAGAAACCCCAAACAACGACGCTGACAACGCGTCAGGGGAGCCGCAGACAGCACTGGATGATCAGATCCACTGTAACACGACATCCCTTGAATTGCCTTGTGTGATGCAGGAAAGTAGTGAAATGTACACCGCCAACACCTTGGAAACCTTCAACAACCTCCCCGGGGCTCTAACAGACAACCCAAGGGCCTTTCCTTATATCGCCAAAGTGCACACGAGTAATGACCTCACCTTTGACGACTTGGTGAAATACTGTATAACGCACACCCGCGAACCCTTGAGGACTCTACCGCCACGTGAAAATTGGGGCTCTATCAACCCTGTGCTGCTAATGGAAGACCCTGTCGACCCTTCAACGGGCAAGACAATGCGTCGTTACATAGTCACATCCAGAGGACATTTGAGTACCATTGTTGCAAATCTAAATGCTAGGCATGCTCTTTGCTACAACGAGGTGTTTCTACCTGGCAGGCCCGTCAGTCGATTGAATCTGGACATAGACCTCAAGTGTTGTCAAAAATGCAACAATAAATTTGCTTCCCAAGCAGTACATTCCGTCAAGCACAAGGTGTCTGAAGCCCTCACCAAGAGTCTGATCTTGGTGATAGCGGAGTCTCTGTTGAGATTTGCAAAAGTGAAAAACAGTGAGTTGGAGAGCGACCAGTCTTTCAGAGAGCTGGCCACGTCCTTGGGTAAGATCGCCGTGTACCTCAGGGTTTCCGTAGACAAGTCAAAGTTGAGTCTGAGGATGCTCTGGTATCTACCGGTAGAACTCTGCAGTTTCGAGGGGATAGAGGCATACAGACCTTTACTTGACGAGATGGAAAGAGTCTCTGTTAACTACGTTTTACTGTCTTACCCGGCCGACGCCAAATCGTGTGGACTATGCCAACTGGGAGACGCGATGAGAAGGGGAGAGTGTAACCCCTCCTCGGGGTCTAGGTATCTTAGGATTAACTCAGATCACGCAGAGAACAGGCGTTCGTCTATCGACAAAGCCCCATACTCGTTTAGGAAGTCCGTACGGCTGCCCAACTGCTACAAGGAAGACTCCAGGTTCGAGTATGTGGACACGTTCAACACTCGAGACATAGAAAACCCAGGTTTTGATAACCCCTTGTCTCTTTCCGTGGGCCTTTCCTCCAACCCTATGTTGGCCGACGTGACATCACTGGGGAGCCGTTTCCGAGGAATCTTGAAAGTCCCGGGACCCTCTCAACGCTCAGTCGTTTCTGGACTCGGGAGAGTACCAGATTCGGCTCAGGTGGAAAGTGAAGCTCGGAGACTTGCGTTGCTCTGGGGCGTGCCTGTGGCCATAAGGAGGACCGGATCTGGACTCTTTTGTATTGAGGCGAAAGAAAAGTCTACAACGTACCCTTGTCCTATACACAATAGAGTACATTCCAAGTCCAAGCTGGGTGCAGTGATCTGTGCTACGCAAACTAAACCAAAATGTTTTGTACCCTGACATGTATGTATGTATCTATGAATAACATGGTGTCTGTTGAATAAACACAAACAACCGTAACAGCCTCAGTGTCTAGTCTGTATGGTTTAGTTTTAAAGTCATCACTGTCGTTGAAGCAAAAAGGTAGTAACTTACTCAGAGAAGATAATGACACTAGGACACTCTTTGAAGATTAACACAGTTGAAAGACTTTATTGACTCCCAGGGTGTTAAAATCACAAACGCACACAGTATCATTTAATAATGGGTTCAGGGTGTTTCACCTACAACTCTTAAAATCTGCATTGGTATGACACTCTGAAGTATAACACAGTTGAAAGACTTCATTGACTCCCAGGGTGTTAAAATCACAAACGCACACAGTATCATTTAATAATGGGTTCAGGATGTTTCACATACAACACTTGAAATCTGCATTGGTATGACACTCTGATTTCAAATGATCATTAAGCACACATTTCTGGAGGTATAGCTGGTCCACTCACAAAGCCAGGTCAAAAATTGGAAATTACAAATGCAATGTCTATTAAAGGAAAGCTGTACCTAGGAATAGTCAAAATACACACTAGATGTGGACATCTATGTGTTATGAGTGTCTCCCTGATAGATGTCAGATACATCTGGACGGCGAGTGTAGACTCCCTGATGGCTATGGTTTCCAAAGGTCCCTCTAGTATCTACACTCACACCAGCAGCTGCCCCCCAATCATGGTTGGAGACTGTCGCTGATGCAGAGTCTCGATTCCCGTGACTGAAGATGCCTGGGTTTGGTGCATTCTTCGGTTTTGGTTGTGTGTTCAATGTGCTGCGTGTAGGCTTCTTCTTGGATATCACCTGAGCCAGGGGTGGAAGAGGGTCCAAAACAGGCTCCACCATTACGGCTCTGTTCCACTCAAACAACTGGTGGTGCATCCGTATGCGGAAAGGTCCGTAGGGCTGAACATCGGAGTCCATAGTTGGCAACATAATACTTTCGTACTGGGCAGGGCCTAGTATGGCCTCCAAGTCACTCTCATCCGAAGTCTGTTGCCCTGTTGTGAAGTACGTGTTGTACACATAGTGGAGTGAGCACTCATGGGAGACAGATGTGTCCACTGGTGTTCTTTCCACTTTGGGGTTCCCTTTTGAATCGATCTTTGCGCAGCTTCTCAGCAAATAAGTCACATGGGCTGGCAGATAGTGAAGTAATCCCAGTTGAAACATTGTGACATGGATGGTAGCTAAACCTTCCTCGTTACTCCGGAGTGGATCGTCATTCTGCCAGTTATATAAAGTGTCAGCCAGGCAACCGATGAAGTCCAATCTGAATCCAGCAGACCATCTCCATATCCTTGCTGGTTGTATACACTTCAAAACGAAGCCCAAGACCTTGTGAGTTAGGATCTGTGCTTGTACAAGGCATTGCAAGACATGGAAGGCGAGGGTGACCTTCTCGGCGTCTGTGAGCGCTGTCATTCCTTTCACACAGCCCAGATTCCACTGTCCTGCTGCCTCACCAACATAAATCCCTACCCCTGGCATTTTGACAAACGGGGTCTCCATCAGTTGCATGGTAAATGTTCTGGGTACAAACGGGTGTACCTGTAGTGAGGTGTGCATGTCCAGTATGTCATGTAAAGTCCTGCAGTCACTAACGAAAAGTTTGTGCACCAACAACCCCGACAGGTGTTGTACGGTGCAGACTGGGCCCAGATATAAGGTTGTTGTACCTGTGATCCTCAGGAGTTTACAGCTATTGGTCTTGGTCACAGTCGGAAAGTCATTGATTATCAGCTGCACATGTTTAAAGCCTCCACGAGGGGGACGACTCAGATCCACAGTTCGATACTCTTTTGCTTCCCTCTTGCAGCTTAGTGTACTACAAGGAATTATTCTGCTGTAGACCAGGCTCTCAGGATAGTTCAGTACACTGCTATGCGCCTTAAGTGATTCCACTCCCATTTTCCAGTTTATCTTATGCACCTTGGGATCTGCACGTAACACAGCAGAAGGCAGCTCAGTGGCTAGATCCTTCGGGTCATCTAGCGGTAGCTCTAACAAACCCCGACAAGGATGGCTTATGGGCTTGGTGTCACTGGGGACAGATGTAATCGTAAGACTAGACCTTCCAAGGGATTCGTCATTTATGACATAATCCATCCTATGATATGGTGTATATGCTATTGTCTTCAGCTCCGTTGTGGTGAAACCGCGTGATTTCCAACGTTTTTTATTTTCCACAAACTCCTTTTCTTGGAGTGTTGGCTGTCTCTTTGAATCTATTGTCAAATCCATACCTTGTGGTTCCGTATCTAGTGTAGGTTGTTCAACAGGTATGTTGACCCGCTGATGAAACCGAATTATGGGTTGATCCTCAGCTTGTGGATCCAAATCTAGCGAAGGCTGTTCAGCAACTTCGTTGACCAGCTGATGAAACCAAATTCTGGGTTGAGCCTCAGGTTGTGGCTGAGTCAGTACACTGAGATTGGGGGTGTTTTCACCGCTTGGATTGTCTGTTACAATTCCAGCAAGTGTGTCGACTTCATCTTCGTCCAACTCTGTTAGAAATTTAGCAAGTGTGTCAGGATCATCCCTGTAATGTGTCTTGAACAAGTTATTCATGATCCTGGGTAGGTTTTCGGATGGACAATCGTAACAGTTGATTGGGTCCATCTGTGTCCCTTGGGTGTGGTAGACACTTGAGTTGATTGTAAAAGGACTCATATCAGGTGCTGACCCCCTCGGAACCCACAACATGTTCAGACTGCATGAGAGACGTATTTGCGCTATCCTCGGTCCATATTGGTTTTGAAATGGTGTCGCATGACGCAATGAATGCCCTGACATTTGTTGTGTCAGACAAGTGCGCGTCTGTTGTGACATCCATGTGAGGAGACCAGTACAGATTCTCCATATCCAAATTGTCCGGGCTTGCGTTTTGGTTGTGGTTTTGGTTAGACAAGCCGCTGTCAGAGGAGCTCGAGAGCTCCCGGCTCACCTCTTCGCTTAGCCTTCTCATGTTACTAAGAGGACTTTCAATGTCAACCTTGGTAGTGTCACTGTTCTCAATGTGGCACACCTTTCGTGCCACTTCCGGGATGACTCTGTTCTCCAAACGCTTGTTTTTGTACACGCAGCAACCCTTAGCACTGTAAGAGCTTCTGAAGGTACTGCTGACCTTGGATGTGGTACATGACAAGTTGTTACACGTCTGTGTCATTTTGAAAGCTGTCACCATGTTAACCAAGCCCTGGTAGATCTCGGGTGTAGCTGTAGTAAAGCCTTGCTGTTTCAATTTAAGCGCTGATGCTTCTTTGTCCCTTAGCAGTTCTATAACGCTGACACGTAGGGGTTCACGGAAACCCAGTGCTAGTAGCCTACCCTTCATGGTGTCGTGGGTTCTTGAGTTCTCACCCAACCACACATGAGACACGTCGACCGTGCTCATTTCCCGTACTCCAGCTTCCTTTGGTCCCATTGTTAACCACATAATGTCATCCACCAGACCAGTCCTGCAAAACGTGCAGATGTTGACGATGATCGAGGCCCTATCTTTCCATCTTTGGTCCTCTATTGTAGTCGAGTCCACGTAAGGTTCGTCGAAGCCTGGAGGTTTCGCGTCTGAGGACGAATCTCTCAACCAGGTATCCAGCTCCTGCAGTTTGATGAGGAATTCCCCGTCACTCCCTATGTGTGCGTACAGCATACACAATGCTAGATTAGCGCACGCAACACGGAAAACGTCCTCGTCCTCAACACTGTTGGAAGACCTATAGAGCCTTGGCAAAGAGACGAATGGTAACGTCGATAGTACATCTCCGGTCTCACTGTGTACAAAGAACGCTGTGGCGAGTGTGGGTTCTCGGTTATCTCGGTTAGTGGTCTTGTCATACATGGATCTGGGGGGTCTCTTGTCTAGCAAGCACATGTCTCTTAGAGAGCCCATTACCCCCAGGAAGACCTTGTTGATCTTATAAGCGAGGAACTCATCCAGAGCCTGACCTCGAACACTTGACATCCAAGAGCTCAGAGTTTGCCATTGTACATCCAGAGTCGTCACGACGTGCATCATCACCGCCTTCACATTGGCTACCTCCTCTAAGACGATGCAGTCGAGCCTGGGTTGCAGTGGGCTGCTACAGTCCATCTGTTGTGAAGTAGCACTGACCTGCCCCGCATCAGGAAGCACATCTTGTCTCTTGTTGCATGCCCTGACGGCGGAATGTAGTATGTCTTCTGTGTGCAATCTGGAGATCAAGACACTCAACGAGTATGTAGACACTTGTCCTTGGGGCAGTGTTTTCATACTCAGTGAGCAAGCATCATCATCAGAGTACGGGGCTGCGTCGTTCCACCGTATTTCGTGATATAGGCACTTTTTCGCCAGGAAGGTGTACAGAGGTTCGGGTTTTCTGTTGGTATATGTGTCCATTCTCGGGTTCCACGTATTATGCTCAGTGTACAACTGGAGATATGAAGGGATAGACACCTTCAAAAGTCTTGAACCTCGTCTGTCTTGAAATCGCCACCATAACTGGAGGAACCTGGACGATTCCTCTCCTTGTGCCAATATGCTTGCATCATCTTCCTTGAGCTGCGTGAAGATGTAGCTTGCGATAGCATGTCTAGCCTCCCTGGTTCTGTGAAAGCTATAGCGTTTCTTCCGCACAAGTCCCAAAAACAACATCACAAAAAAGGCGTGTGCACAACAGCCAAGTGCTCCAAGCGCCTCAGGTTCAAGTCGCTGTCCAGAACCGTGCTCAGGGAGGCATTGACAGTGACCATGGTTTTAAACGTGAACCTGCCGGCGGCTAATGTCACATGCATGTACCTGCACAGAAAGCAACGATCCACGGGGTCATTACAGAAAAACACACTGAGTCCCAGGGGGCCTGCTATGTTGTCTGGGTGATAGTAGAAGTCGTGATGTTGACGTGAGACGGAGCCTTTAGCCCATTTGTCACTCCAGTAGTCGTGCTCCAAGTATCTGAGGGCAGCATGTGTTGATTCGAATGTGTGGCAATGGTTAAGAGCTCCCCTGTGGACAGCGGCTGCAATAGTTTTCCACTTGACCACATCATCGGTACGATCCATTGTAGATACTATAAGGAAATGAGAGATGTGTATGGTTGGTTAGCAAGTAACATAATCGGGCGATATAATAAAACTCAGTGTACCAATGACATCAACTAATGTGATGTGGCCTTTAGATCTGTAAATATTATATGAACTGAAAAGCCTTCTGAGTTAATAAGCAGAATATTGTACGTACATGGGAAATGATAGAGTCTTTAAAGTTTAAAAATGTTCAGTGTGCTGTCGTTGTCCATGACTGTGTGGGAGACCATCATCTTGTATTTCATTACCCCTGCATGATAGTACAGGGTGTTCTGCACAGCAATTGCCAGGCAACAAGTTCCATTTTGTTCCAGAGTCCACTCTAACAGTGACCTCTTAAACTCCTCTGTGATAGTCGACGCGCATCCATGCTTGACCCCACAGCTAAATGGTGTGGGTTGACTATCATCTGCACCTCTTTTGGTAGTTCGTTTGAGAGACTGAAGAGCCATGTCAAGACTTTACACTCAACCTCCTGTATGTAGCCACTGTGGTTGGACCATACCACAGCATGCAATCCTCGCATTCTGGGGATAGCTTTAATGCAGGCGGTTCTAGTGTCAAATCCCTTCCACCTCATATCAATGACACACACTCGCTCTGTCCTCATGGCTACCTCGTGGTGCTCGCATGCGATGCCGTTCGCCATTGTGTCCTGCTCGATGATCCCCATTGCCCTAGCCTCTCCAAACATTCTGTCCCCATACTCGGGTACGGGGATGGCAAGCTTGCGGTTGATCACGTACAGCGCACTAAAATGCTCACGCCCTGGGAACATCTCGATGGTAATGGAGCAGGGTAGCCCTTCACATTCTCTGATGTGGAGATAGTGACTGACAAAGTTGAACTGATCCACGACGATTAAAGGTCTCTCTGCTGTGCAGCCAAAGTGAGATGGGGGATTCCTGTACACATACAGACCTGGGGGGAGACTTCGCGACTTCTTCAGTTGATACACAATTACAGCGTTACAGCATTTGGGGTACTTGCGACTTCGATTTTGCATCAGCCACTTGTACGCAGTCACCACATTGTCCATTTCGTAGGCCCATAGTGTTCTCTTGGTAGAGCCTGAACCGCTTCTCACTCCACTCCTTGGTCTTTTGTTGCAGGCTTTTACGGGGTCCTTGTGTACAAGAGTAGAGTCTTTCACTCCTTCCGACATTTCCTTCTGCTTGTCAGCACAAGAAAGAGACAAGGCGGCAGCTGAGTCCTTGGACACACAAGAGCACTGCCTGTTCCTGGAAGCGTGTTTACGTAACATCACTGCGGTGTGTTTAAAGTTAAACTTGTGTGTGGGGCAAGGGTTCACATTCTCTTCCGTCAGATCGTTCAAACTGAAACCCTCTGCTCCAGGAACATATATCATGTCTCCTATTACTGGGACAGGGTCCAGAGTCAGAGCCTTGTACAGTGGACAGCACAGACCTGACGGCTCCATCGAAAATATGTCCTTCACGGGTGAAGTTCCAGAGGGTCTGAGGACAGATTGTGAAAATAAGCGTAAAAGTACACTAGTCAGTGCAGTCCGAAAAGTAACAAACTTGTACAGGAGAGTATCCAGAGTCAACTATAAGACCATTGGTAAGATCACCAAAAAACGCCGCAAATCGTCCAATGAACCGTCACGTGCAAAGTGTCTTGTGTGCCATGTCACATTGGTTAAAAGCAGCAAAGACAGGCAAAGGGCAGGTGTTAAACTCCACTGTCCATGTAACGTGAGGGTGTGTACAACATGCTTCAGACACAACCCAGGATGGCATTTGACCAAGCCTCACTATACACAGTGTCCTACTATGCAAGGGTTCATCTGCACAATATGCGCTTGTTTCGAAGGCATCAAGGAGAAAGTGTGCTGCCTGTGGATGTGCACTAGGTGCTCTTCTGACCGCAAAGAAGGGGACTATTCGTGTTCAAAGTGTTCTGCGAGATTGGATCGCTGTCCCCAACGTGTGACTCGTACGTTTTGGTGTAGGTCCAATGGATCATCAGAAACCGACAACATCACAGATGGCACAGACAGCGCACATACCGAGGAGAAGAGTGCTGATTACAGGGATCTGCTCAGATCGCAGGTTTTTGACAAGGTTTCACAGAGTAGACATCTGTCCGCCTCAGACATTAGAACCCTGTTCCACGAGTGTTTTGCTCCCCAAGTGTGCACATGCAAGTCTGACGGTGAACAAAACCCCATGTGCATCAGCTGCACCCCCGTGCTGACGGTGATGCAGTTGCTGGCCAAACATCCACGTCCTCTAATGGCTTCACTTGCAGAACGCGCAATACCGGGAAGGGTTCTGACCCGCAATGTCTATGACAGGGCCCTGTTGACTAACATGCTCAATGAGCAGGACCTGCCCTTGTGCGCGAACAAACGTTCGTGTAAGGGTATGCTGGTGAACACTCCGACCAATCCCAAGCCGCTACCTTCACTAATCACACCAGAGTGTTACAGTCAGTTTGTGTTGAGAAGAGCCAAGGCAGGAGAGGTTCAGCAGATCACCCCAGCTTGTTGTATCCTCTGTCTCCTGTTCAACCAATCCGCTGCAGTTTCACAGTTGTCCAGCCCTGACAGTCTATGCATGCAGCCTCATCCGAGCGGCCCTGTGTATTACTTCAATGTGAAACTTTCCCCAGACCTGGAAATCCCAGAGGTGCGCATAAATGAGCAACAGGGCTACCTCGTCAACTTTCAAGGTTCAGTGGGTAGCTACAAGCCAACTTTCTACTACAATTGGAGAGACATGCTCAAGGTGCTGCACAGAGATTCCGGTGGGAAAATATGCTTCTTACCTTTACAACGATAACCTTCAATGCTCTGAGATTCTACAGGAGCTCACAAATCAACCACGGCTGTGTTATAATTAACTACATATCACATATCCAACCTTTAAATTGCCACGGGCCCCTTTATGCCACTCTCTGTTATACAATCAGTGCTGTTGGACCACTAACAAACGGACCACTAACAAACCGCAGAGGATATATAAAACCAACTGTTAAACACTCACCCCGGCACATTTTCTACCAAGGACAACCTAACGTTCACTCTATCGAAGCTGAGGACATACAAGAGTCCAACTAAGTTAACACTGATTTCGACAACCTGAACCTTTGTCACACACCAGAACTGCGGAGACCATGGATGTTCTTACTCAAAAAAGACTGAGCTACATAAACAATTCCTTAGGCAACGTGGACCGACTGAACCACATTATAGATGTTCTCCTTCACCATGGGATGATAACAGATGCAGAGTTGTCTAATTTCCAGGCTATAAAAGCCACTGCCGACAAAGCCCGAGCGTTAATTGATTCTGCGAGGAAGAAGGGAGATGTTGTCAGTAGACTGTTGATGACAACATGGGATAACTATCCATGTGGACAAACGGTCAGAGAAGGTGGATCCGCCACAGCACCTGAGAATACTATGTCCTACAGGGACATACTTGACATCTTGAAAGATCTCAGCAGTGATGACTTCGACAAACTCAAGTGGAGCATGAGCACAATACAGGTCAAGGGTGTACAAGCCTTTGGTACAGGTGAGGAGGAACATATGACCACTAGAAACCAATTGGCAGAGGCTTTCCTGTCTCACTATGCTGCTAGAGCCGGGGAAGTATTGACTAGCCTGCTGAAGTGCATCTCTCGTAATGACTTGATCGAGAAACTCAAAGGTCATAAGCACAATGCAAGACATCCAAAGCCTAAGATCTTCACTGGAGGCCGCAAAGTCATCGATGTAAAGAAAGCAGCTGTGATGGAGAAAGTGGCGGATTTACTCGAGGACCTGGGAAAAGAACAAATGGAGGAATTCAAATGGTCATTGCACCTACCAAAAAGTCAGTCTGAACGTATCAAGAATGCCAAGCACGTAGCAAAAGTACTGACAGAGCATGTAGACCATGACATGGTCCTATACCTGGAAATCATCTACAAGACACTGCTTGAAATCGGTGACAACCACAAGGCCCAGCAATTGGTCAGGTTCATAACTCGACTCAGTCGCTGATTTACTTCACATGATAACGTATGCTTCCTACACAGAAAGAAAAGGGAGTTATACCAATTCCACATTGATAAATGTGTATAATGCAAAACAAATGTCTATGCTTGGCTGATATACTGACTGGAAAAATAAAAGTGGTATGCTCACAACCTTCAATTGTCATGTCGTGTCATATATATATATACATAGCATAGATTAAGACCCAGACGTCCACATATTCAGAGGTTAAAACAGTTTCCTGCTATTGTCACGCAAATAAACGAAAGTTATTTGGAATAACTCAAGCTTAACAAGGAAAAAACTCCCATCTTCTGTTGGGATTATAATCATCAATCATTCCGAGCATTAAACAAAAATATATTCCGTCCACTATTTGAACCCACTGCTATAGTATCATTACTTCTAAAATGCATATACAGAGTCATACTTTGTATCACTAGCTTTGTAAAACTGTTCTTTTTCTATAACAGGTCCCCATACTTGTTTTCACGCATACTCTGCCTTTGACTAGACCTGGTCCCTCTCAACACACACACACACACACACACACACACACACATACACAAGTCTGTCTCCAACCGTGACTGTTTACCGTCCAGACTCGAAACGCCGTCCAGACTCGAAACACCGCCCAGACTTGAAACACCGCCCAGGCTCGAAACACCGCCCAGACTTGAAACACCGCCCAGGCTCGAAACACCGCCCAGGCTCGAAACACCGCCCAGACTTCAAATGCCAACCAGGCTTGAAACGCCGTCCAGACTTGAAACGCTGTCCAGGCTTGAAACGCCGTCCAGACTTGAAACGCCGTCCAGACTCGAAACGCCGTCCAGACTTGAAACACCGTCCAGGCTTGAAACACCGCCCAGGCTCGAAACACCGCCCAGGCTCGAAACACCGCCCAGACTTCAAATGCCAACCAGGCTTACAACGCCGTCCAGGCTTGAAACGCCGTCCAGGCTTGAAACGCCGTCCAGTGTGTCTCCAACGGTATTTCCATGCAAGAGTGGGGGCTACTACTTTCACCCACCAGATGACGGATAATATCTTCATGATTACCAAAGACTGTTGTAAGGTATAAAATGGGTTTCGCTGGTCAGCATAAACAAGCATTGGTCGGATAAACGTACCCCGTCGGATAAACACACCCCGTCGGATAAACACACCCCGTCGGATTAACACTTACGGTCGGAACCATCTTAATGATTGACAAAGAATGTTATCTACAGCCAATGTATTGCATTAAGGCTGGACTTGAGTAATGCTAGGAGGAGCTTCTAGAGTGTATAAGAATAAGTTCCGCAAACTGTGCACATATCAGTGGATGCAACCCTTCCAGACCGTGAAGACCATACAAATGCATTGCTAAGGACTTCTTTAAACCAACAAGACTGTGTGTGTTATATTAGGTGTTGAATATTTACACTACCATGGCATGTTCTTTTGATAACGATCCCGTGGATGAAGCTGAGGCATTACCGCAAAGAGAATTAAATATTCGTCAGGAGATGATTATCAGACCGCGCGTAGACGTCCTTAATATACTGCAGCCATAATTACAAAATGAATGAAATGGATCTTTTGAGCAAGTTGAATGTATTTGACTCAGCGTTTCCTAAATATAATCCCAGCTTTTCTTGCAATTCATAGGTTCAAAAGTGTGTGCTTTTAATTGGGTTACCGGCAGGCCCGGAGTGGCTAATCGGGAGGACCGGGACAATTCCCGGTGGGCCGGTCTGACTTTTGGGCCGCGAGGGCCGGTGTTCAATTATTATTTTTATTTATTTTGTGCCGGTGTTCAGTCATGGCACTGAGTGGAGTGGGGATCACGTGTATGCTGTTACCGCTGTCTCTGGTCATATCGGGGAGCTGGCGGTCTGTTAGATCATGCCAATGAAACTGGAACGCGGACGCAGGTTAAGGGCGCGCCCACCGACAAGAAACAGACGCAGACACAGCCTGATGTAACGTAAGTGTCGTGCACTAGTCCGCACACTTCAGTGATGTTTGCCCAGCTCCAACCACAGATGTACAAGGAAAATAATAACCCAAAATGGAAAATCAAAAGAGCAAGGGTGGCGCAGAAAAAGCGAGGATTAAAAAGAGAAAAGCCCTGGAGACAGACGCAGCCAACTCTCCTCTCACACTCGGTGACAGCGTCTTATAACGATCATATAATAGTATAATATAATTGTATATATAATATCACGGCCAAAAGCTCTATGCGCCTCCGGATGGCCGTAGCACGAGGAGCTCTCGTAGGGATTGGGCTTCCCAGGGTTTGATTACCGGCGTTGCTGTGTGGAACCGGTCTTCCGCGTTCCACACAAGACCGGATTTTTTTTTATTACTGGAAAAAAAAGAATACAAAATAACTCGGTGTTGGCCTCAACCACTGGTAATACCGCATACCGCGGCAACCTTGATTGTTACTAATAATTGCCATAATAATTTCTTATAGCCTGTCTAACCTAACGTTACATAATTTAAATAATATTATGATGCAACGCCACATAACTGGCCACAAACTTTGATTTGTAGCCCCTCAGATACAAGATGCATCACCAAGCACCAGCCATCAGCCCACAGGTCCAGAGTGTGCAGGTAGGATTGCTCATTAAGTGAATATTATTAGAATTAATATAATGAAGAGTATGGTGTAGACCTAGCCTGGTCCTACCAGACTCGTACTTCATTTCATTTGCACAGAGAGTCTGGACCTACTTAATTGATAGACTTTAACTAACTTGGAAGGCAGGTGTCTGTTGAAATTTAAAACTATTGGATCTGCCCAGTGCCACTCTGGATCTGCCATAACCAATCGCTAACGTTTGGCCGGGAATCACGTTGCACGCAGGCTGTAAACAAACCAAACACTGCATGAAGATGTAAACGAGAGCTGATTGGACCCAGATTGCAATTGATGATGATAGAGGATTCAGCACTACAATAATGAAACTGACTTGAATTTTTTACTTGAAAAGGGGGAGATTTGTGACGAGATTTATGAACATTTTTATGATTTAGAGTCAGAGGCAGAGCCAGGAGCCAGTGGTGAGGAAGAAACAGGTGAGCTAGTGTGTGAACAAGCAAGCATCAGTTCCCATAAAACCACTTTCTATGCCCCAATGATAGTAGTGGCCAGTTATACTTTTGATCATTAGTAATAGTAAGAATTACAGTAGGAATTACAAGGCTTTAGAGAACAGTGCGCTGTTGTATGCTTAACATATAAAGTTATAATTACATTATTTTAATATAATAGGTCGTGATCTAAAGTGGGCCGGTCTGAGGTATGAAACTCCAGGGCTGAAAATGAGTCCCACTCCGGCCCTGGTTACCGGTATATAAACTACTCCTATATAGCCTTCC